>NW_017973021.1:0-6257 GCF_001876935.1 Asparagus officinalis | reverse complement strand
TTTTTTTGAATTTTACATATAACCTGAACAGGAACTTAAAGGATGTATGTGAATAAATGTATAGTCCAGTCGATGGTGGTGAAGTGTCACCGAGTTTTTATCCATCATGATCACTACCGACACCTTTCCCAGGGCATGAAAAATCACGATTCATAGGAGATTCATGGTAGGTCCTCCACCTACCTAGTGGAATGAGGCTAACCCTGTAAACAAGCTCCTAGTTCTCCAAATTGCAAGAGAAAATGTGGGCATCTGTTTGAGTGCGTTATTGATGCTAGAATTTGATGGTAGCATGAAAACACCATAAGAACACTTAGAACCTTAGCAAAGACTGCATAGAATTATGCCTTAACACAATTCTTTATTCCCCTAATTCAACCTCCTGTTATCCCGATTAATGCATGCAATGGTGAACACTGGCGAAGCCCCCCCCCACCCCCAAACCAGCCCCACCCACCCAAAAGCCCCCCCAAGTCTTCCCATAGGTTAAGTGTATGTAATTGCTTGAATATTGCCAATTGAGTTAAATAATATTTATATGTTTATACAATATTAGGTTATAGGCCATAAGAGTTTATAAAGATAATAATCAGTGTTGTCAAAACACGCTCTGGGCGGCCGCCTAGGCGGAGGCGGCGCCCAGAGGTGTCGCGTAGCCCTGAGCCGGCCACGTCTAGGCGCTGGGAGCGCCTAGCGCGGCCGCCCAGGATAAGCGCGCGCCTTACAGCGGCCCGCCCCACTTTTCCAATCTCAGATTTTGAGCTGGGCGCTCCCAAAAACCCGAACCAAAAAAAAACCTAACCCAAAACCCAAAACCAAACTCAAAAATAAAACCCTAATCTTCGATCTCACCTTCGTCTCCAACCGACTTCGACCCGAGCTCTCGTCTTCGACTCGTCTTCGTCTCCAACGAGCCTCGTCTTCGTCTTCGACTCGTTCTTCGACTCGACGACTTGGGACGAGTATCGTCTTCGATCTTCGACTCGTCTTCGTTCTCAACCGAGCTCGTCTTTGACTCGACGACCTTCGGACCGAGCTCGCCTTCGACTCGGACGACTTCGACCGACCGAGCTCGTCTTCTCTATCGGATCTCGTCTTCGTCTTCGACCGAGTTCGTCTTCGTCTTCGTCTTCGGCTCGTCTCTTCGTCTTCGACAGTTCGACTTCAGCGACAGTTTCGTCGTCTTCTCGCTAAAACTCTAATCCTCTTATTTCGATTTCAATTTCCTTTTTTTATTCCGAGCTCGTCTTCAAGTTTTGGGTTCTCATTAATTTGATATTGTAGGCTTGTGTAACTGTGTTGATAATTTTTATTGGGTTCAAGCTCTTAAAAAGCAAAATCTGTGTTGAAACTTTGCTTGCTTTCATGTTTCATAGCATTCTTATTACTTGTGAGGGAAAATAAGTTTCAAAGAAGAGATAGTAAGTTTACATCCGTTGATTATTCATAATCATGGAAATTAACTTAGTATATTTATATCATATTTTAGTTTGATTCGGCATGTCTAAGGAAATTAAATCTGCAAAAGCTCCTAGCCTCCTATTGACTGTCATATTGCATATATTAACATGTCTAAACTTAGAATAAATATTATATATATCATATATTAGTTAATTGTTTAAGTTTAGTTGTTTAATTGTTTAAGTTTTAATGTTATTCTATTTCAAATGAAAAATATCTGAGGCATCCAGCTAAACAGACAGCAATATGCATCACCACGGACTCCACAACAGACCTTATTGTTAGATATAGGTGCTAAGGTAATTATGTAATTTGTAACAGGACCTATCATAGTGTATATAACATCCTTGTTCAAAATGCATAGCTATGCTATTTGCGTTCAGCATTGTATCTGATGTCTCTACAATATACAGATAATGTTCTCTAGAATAAATACGTAGTACTATCAGACAGTTTCGTGTATAGTGATCGTAATGAAGAGATCTGATTAGGTCATTGGTTAACGTATATTCTAAAATTGTTCCTAGTTGATGATAGTGTTGTAGATAGACTCAATATCACTTTGGTTAGACTAGTGTTATGCTTTATTTCTCCTTTTGAAAGAGATGCATCAATCTCTATAGATCATTGATGTGTGCAGACATCAAGATACAGTATACAGGTGACTCTATTAGTGACATGAGTTGATCTGAACAACTCGCGCGGAGAACATCTAGTGTGTAATATATACCTTAACTGTTCAAATAGAAGTTCTCAAAGTGATATAGTAAAATAGTAGTCTCTTGACCTGAGACGATGCAGTGCAATATCTTCACTATGTCAGTAAAGCATGGTATTTAGATTTTACCTGAACACAGTTCTTATTGAATTCGTGCATAACGGTTTCTGTTGGGCTACATCCGACATAAAGTGAGATATTGAGATGCAAGAAGCGGCATTCAGTCTCTACCCAGATAGGGTGTTGAGTCATAGATTGTTGTATTATAACTATAGCCTGGAAAATACCTTGGCCAAGGCTGAATAAGATAAACTGCCATAAGGTGCAGTTTGATCTTATAGTCGTTTATGAGTTTAATATCAATAAACACTAATCAAGCTATTAGGGTTTGACAGTTTGTATACCCTAGGCTCAAATAGTGGACCATGGTTTGACGAAGACCGCGACTGTACGGTATTATCATTGAGTAGCGTGACTGATAAAATTGCGATAAGCATCTTGCAGACCTTTATCACAACTTATACCCGGCGTGGCTCTTATGTGTAACTAGCACCTCCTTTTGTACTTTGGATTATTGATCCACTACCGAGTTTTTTTAAGTTGGGCCTAGATCACACCAAGCGCGTACTTGAATTCCTGATGAAACACAATTTATGAGCTGATGCGATGATTGAATAGCGCATATATGATTTCTTCCTGGATACATATAAACGGTTATGCTTTATCGGTAAATCGAAATGCTAATGCTGCTTGAAAATGAATTCCAGTATTTTCCATTTATAAAGTATACTTTTAGTCTAACTAGTCTGACTATATTTTGGTCAATAGTTGACCTTTGGTTCAACTTCCTTGAATTTATTCTTGGTCATATAGCTGACTAATTAGTTTAAAAGATTGAGAATAATACTATATACCGTATTTATGGAAATACTGTATTAGTAATAATAATTTGGTCGTATTCTTCATTTATGGAAATACACATACCATTGTATAATGAGTATGAGCATGAGTCACTTAGTGTCATGGTTGGAGCACAGTTTATTAGCACCATGGTTTTGAAATGTAACTGATTCATAAGCATGATTCATATGCATGACTCACCTTGTTTAATCATTTAATTTGACTGATTGTTCATTGCATGACTTCATAGTATGAGTCATTCATATCATGAACACATTGTCACCTCTATACAATATAAGCTCTTTTTTCTTACTGGAAAGGTTTAATAAAAAATTTGGCTAAGTGTTTTTTTCCATAAAGAATAAAAGAGAGCTCTTCCTCGTACTATCTTTAGCAATCTTTTTGAAGCAAGGGAAAGTAGTTAGCGTATTTTTAATGAACCCCGCGGGTGGATATCTTGCCTGTGTCTTAAGAAGACTCCCATTTTTTTTATCTAAGCTCACTGAGACTTGGAGATCATCTACAAGGCAATTTTCTACTACAGGGAGCCAAGCAGCTAGGGTTTTCGACTCTTCCATCGATCACGCCTTACTGAAAGTATGACTTTCTAACTCTTGTTATGCTCACTTACATATAAGGCATCATGTTAGATCTTAATTCAGATGATCCATAAAATATTTCATGCCTCTCTACAGCTTAGTATTTTTGTACATTACAATGTCTCCGCTATGTATTATGCATGTAGACATAGCACGATTTCCTTCACTTATCGCTCCTTACATTTGTCTTCATGCTCATGCTTCATTCTCCTGCATTTGCTTTCAAAACCTTACAGATCTGTATATTGCTTTATAATGTGTATTGTATTGAGTTGAGTGCTGATAAACTATAATATTCATCGCTCCCTACTTTTGGATTTGCCAGCCAAATAACGAATGATAGTTGCCAGTTTTTTGACCTATAAAATAGAACACATAATTAGTTTACGGTTTTGATGAGTTTGCACAATAACGAATGAACAATGCAGTTTTTGACCTTACAAAAAAAGTTAACAGCAAGGAAATACACATGTGAAGGCTTATATTATTCTTGTTTTTGAGATTCTGTTTAAGACATTACAATTGATATTGTTTAACTGTATTTATTATATTAAGTTTAATTGTTTAAGTTTAATTTTTAAGTTTAACTGTTGTGATTAGTTTAAGTATTAATTATTAAGAGGTATATGACATGATTTGTTTGGTTCATTTATTTCAGAATGGTCGGGTCGTGTTCCAGCAAGGATTAGGAAGTCTACGTTCCACCAATATCCCTGTACCTCTCCGTTGAAAGATAGAAGGCAAACTCAGGAGACATTCTGGGTTGGAGTTTGGATTTGGTCCGGACCCAAAAATTTGATATGGTGCAATCGCAAACTATGGGGCCCACCATGGTGAATGCGTGGAGTCCACGATTAAGAAGCCATCTATGCAGGGTTGGAGGGCAGGGGACACCAAAACCCATGTTTGAAGATTAGTGAAAAAGATAAGCGGATGATGAAAGAAGTTCATTGATGCTAATTCGAAGAAGAAGCCCAAATTAAGGAGAGGCACACTTAGACTTAGAGAAAACTTCATTACGACGGAGGCCGTTGTGATGAAGAAAGATGAGAAGAAATCAGTCTCTCCTTCCATAGACGCGGGCGCTCTTCAAAGAGGTCTAAGAGCCTACTGTCTAGGCCGCATGGATGCTTACACCCTTAATGATTTCCAAAGCTAGGCGAAAAGGTATTGAAAAAGGGAAAATGATAGCAGGACAGGATGTGAAAATATCTTATCCTGAAGGAGAAGAGAGTTGGGTGCATGATCAGTTGCTACTTGGGCATATGAAATATGTCATTCCTTTCATGCCATTCTCCACGATTCTTTTCACGGAAGCATGCATGGCGTATTTTCGCGAGACTATGACCGAGTACAGGCTCCAGGCATGTACATGTTGCAGAGCGAGCCCTTATTGCGAAGCAGCTGTTTGAAGACAAAATCTCTTAAAGACGCGATGAGGAGTGGGGCAAGACTGGATGTTTGCTACAAAAACTGGTTTTCTAAAAAGACTTCCCAAATGAGAAATATCATCTTTTTGCAAAATAGTCCAAAACATGAAAACCTGAAAATTGATATTTTGATATTTTGACTTAAACAACATTTTGAAACCTTATGAAATGATTGTATAGACTTGATAAAAGATATAACATGTTGTTATGAAGTCTATAATCTAGAAATACAATATTTTCATAAATTTGCATATTCTATGCAATATATTCAAAACACTAAATATGATTTCATTAAATATAAGCTTGTTAAAGGTGAAATCATATATAGGCATATAAACATGAAACAAAATAGTATTTTCCAATTCTATTCATTTGTTTCATAGTAAAACTTGAAAACTATCAAACCAAAACATATATGTATATATATAACTATGTATATATATAACTAAATTGTTTCATAGTAAAACTATCAAACCAAAAACCAAACCGTGTATGTGTGTATATGATTGAGCTTAAAGTACTAACACACATAATATAAAACCTATACTATGTTACCCAAGCTAGATCTTGATCTTCAATGAGCTCGACTTGGTACACATGCGGATGAAGCTAAACTTGGATCTTGAACTTGAATTGTACGTTGCTTCACTCCACAATTCCGCCAACCTCCATTTGATATGATCGTTAAAGCACAATCCATCCAACCTCCAACTACGTTGTTTGTCTACAAAACATAGGAATGCACAAACACTAGACAAACAACGTTGTTTGTCTACAAAACATAGGAATGCACAAACACTAGACAAACAACATTAGTAGTAAATTGTTTATAAATCATCATCAAAACAAACATAGGAATGCACAAACACTAGACAAACAACATTAGTAGTAAATTGTTTATAAATCATCATCAAAAACAAGAAGGCCAACACCATTATGACTGATGCTTGGTCGGACAGAAAGATACGGTCGGTAATGAATCTTTGCATCCACTGCAGATTAGGGACAACTTTTCATAAGTCAATTGAAACCAAAGAGGAACCACATACATGACAATATATATTTGAGTGGGTTAATACGGCTATTGAGCAGATTGGAGCTGATAAAGTCATTCAGGTTGTCACGGATAATGCAGCTGAAAATATGGCC
>NW_017973020.1:55272-69341 GCF_001876935.1 Asparagus officinalis | reverse complement strand
ATGTTATATACATATAGGTCCTGTTACAATATACAATAATTGCCTGCAGGGCACCTATATCTAACACGAGTATCTTGAAGCTTTTGGTGATTCTAAACTGATAATCAAGCAAGTTTGAGGAGAATATGAAATCAAAAATCTAGACCTGGTCTCATACCACAAGGCAGCCATCGAGATGGCAGACTCGTTTGAAGAATTCTTCATCAAGTACATCCCGAGCCTACAAAATGCTTACGCAGATGCACTGGCGGTATTAACAATATCTCTGGTATAGCCTCCCGAAACAGAACAGTTGATCACTATGAGAAGTAACTAACTCTTCATACCGGACTGTGCCTTGGACAACAAAGAGGTGTACGCGACCAGAGTTGGATTCAAACCTAGAAATTGGTGTTTCCCCATTATTAATTATATCTTGCATGGTATATTACTAGAAGACATAAAAGAAAGAGACTCGGTCCAATGAAGAGCACTGAGATTCTACTACAACACAATGACTCAGACGCTTTATTGTCGTGCGTATGATGGCTTGTTACTCCAATGTCTTTTGACCAAAGAAGCAGACGAGGCTCTCAAAGAAGCACATGATGGAACCTATGGTGCACACCTACCTGGTCCTAAGTTATGTGATGGTCTCAGAATAGTAGGATATTATTAGCCAACCATGGTCAAAGATGCAGTCGCGTACCCGACGATGCCACGCGCGTTAGATATATATACCAATTACATGCATCAACCTTCGGAGCACCTACACCCTTTGGCCACATCATGACCATTCCAGAAATGGGGAATGGATATCATCGGTCCCATCTTCCCTCCGTTAGCCAAAGGCGGCCACTTTATTTTGGCAATCATCAACTACTTCTCAAAGTAGGCTGAGGAAATTCCACTCAAATAAGTAAAGACGAACGACATCATCAAGTTTATCAAATACCATATTATCTACCGATACGGTGTTCCAAGGCGAATCGTGCATGACAACAACACTCAGTTTATCAGTAGCGCCTTCATCAAATTCTGTTGAAAGTTTAGAATTCAAGACATCTCATCGATGGCGTACAATCCCACCGTAAATGATCTAGCTGAGGCCTTCAAAAAGACCATCATCAAGATCCTGTTGAAGCTTGTAAGAATAAACAAGCGAGATTGGGATGACAGACTTGACGAAGCCCTCTGGGCCTTTCATACCATAGTCTGCACGCCTACTAGAGCAACCCCATATTCCCTAGTATATGGGTGCGAGGTCGTCCTTCCCTTAGAACTCCAAATTTCATCTCTTCACGTTGCCCTAGCAACAGGGATGACGACTGAGGAACAACATCAGAAACATCTCAAGATGTTAGATGAGAAACACCTGGAAGCTCTGTAGCAAATTGAGTTTTACCAAGCCAGAATCTCCAAGGCCTTTGACATGAAAGTCCGACAAGAAAGCTTTAAGGAATGAGACTTAGTTCTTGCCGTCTAATGACCAATGATACTCAATTCCAAGAAGAAAGGCGTGTTCCAGCCCAAATAGGAAGGGTTATTTGCAGTGGAGACAGTCTACTCAAACGGTGCATATCGCCTGATCATCCAAGATGGTGACAAAATCATGATGCTAATAAATAGGAAGTTCCTGAAGAAGCACTATCCCTAGTATATTCAGGATAATCGATTTGACATGTGCAACATAAGTTGTTGTATAGTGTTACCCCCAACGGGAAGTTCCTAGAGAATACTAAGCATTGTATTCTTAAGGATAACCCGAGATCAAAAGGTCATTCAAGATGAAAATCAACCATCTGAATAATTTATTCGTAATTATTATAAAATGATTTAGATTCTCAAACTATGGTTATTTAATCATTACTAAGGTGATTAAAACTCTCCCACTATGACCCTAAATTTCTTCAAGGATGAAACACATCCCATCTATTTCAACCTACTAGGAACAAGTTGCCAAAACCCATCTTGGTCATCTGCATCTTCCTGATAACCAACATTTTCTTGTGAAGTGAAAGATAACAAAATATCTTCTTTCCTTCATCCATAATCCGGGTTGCTTTCAATCTCTAGGATCAATTTCCTCAACCCTCTCGATGTGACTCATTAAGCACTCTTTCATTGAGATTAGATTTAATGACTTCATCTGGTCAATCTTCCCTCATAAAACTCCCACAGTATAATTATAGAGTGTTCAATGATTTATGGTCCTCCACCACAAAATCACTCACTGATCAAATCAATTGACGGTGGGTCCACCAAACCAGACTTGTCAACCACAAAAGAAAGCGAGAGATAAGAAAACATCTTCTTTCCTCCTTTTATGGTTAAATCCACTCAAAACCCTCACTGTGTCTAGGCTTTTAACACTCCCACTGTTGAAGTCCTGATATAGTACTTGAAATTTCAACTTGCCGATCCATGGAGATTATCAAACCCCCATTATGTTAATTTCTCGCAACTTAACACCAAAAGCTCCCACTACATTGACAAAGGGATTTGTGCAAATCAACACTCCCACTATTATTTGTACTACCCAGCTCCCATTTGGTCAAACCTTTCAATAGTTAGGACCAAAACCAAAATCTCCTCTCGATTCATTCTACGAACGAGAGGTCCAGTTAAATAAAGCGATCAAATCTTCCTACAATTAGGGTCATCTCAAACTTCTATTCGGTCAAACCTTCCGATAGTCAGGGCCAAAACCAAAATCCCCTCTCGATTCATTTCACGAACGAGAGGTTCACTCAAATTGACCGATCAAACCTTCCTACAGCTAGGGTCGTCTCAAACTTCCATTCGGTCAAACCTTTCGATAGTTAGGGCCAAAACCAAAATTCCCTCTCATTCCATCCCAGTAACGAGAGGTCCACTCAAATCGAGCGATCAAATAGGATTGTCTCAAACATCCATTTGGTCAAACCTTCCGACAGTTAGAGCCAAAACCAAAATCCTCTCTCGATTCATTCCACGAACGAGAGATCTACTCAAATCGAGTGATCAAACCTTCCTACAGTTAGGGTCACCTCAAATTTCCATTTTGTCAAACCTTCCTACAGTTAGGGCCAAAACCAAAATCTCTTCTCGATAAATGAGAGATCCACCTTGAGATTGGGTAATCAAACCTTCAGACAGTAAGGGTTATCCGGATCTTTTTGATTCTTGGTGTGGAGATCCCACACTTAGTTTCTTTTACAATATTCTCAGAGTGGAGATCCCACTCTGAGACTCTTTTGAAGCAAAAGAAAAGAAAATACCTTATCCCTCTTCAAAACAGGGTTCATCATTGCCCCAAGAGAAGACAAAACAAGGTTCATCTTTGCCCCAAGAGAAGACAACACAGGGTTCATCTTTGCCCCAAGAGAAGACAAAACACAGGGTTCATCTTTGCTTCAAGAGAAGACAAAACACATGGTTCATCTTTGCCCCAAGAGAAGACACACTTTCCTAAACACCAAAATCCATGTCTTATCATACATGGGGGATATTATCTCGATCCCTTATTAGAGATAAGTCTACATCTCACACACGTTGTCGTGTGGTACATTCCTGTGAAAATAACGAAGTCTATATATTCAATATCATAGTCAGTTATTATTATCGACTTAATAACAACAAAGTCCATGCCTTTCACACATGGGGGGACTTTATCTCGATCCCTTATTAGAGATAAGCTTACGCCTAACACGCATTACCGGGTAGTCTATTCCCATGAGAAATAATGAAGTCTACGTATTCAGTATCATAGCAATAAATCTAAGAGAATTCATTCTTTTAGGATAACTTTACATGTGGAACAAACTTAGACAATTCACATGCTAGCCCAATTCAAACGGTAGTCGGTAAAGGCTTATCAAATCCATTGATATCTGAGGGTTTGCTAAAAATCCTATGAGTATTATGGTTACTTATTTCAAACAGAATGAGAAATCATAATAAAAATGGACCGAGGCAAAATTTTTGTTTTATTAATAAAGCGAAAATGAGAGATACAAGAGATAGTGCGATCAATCTACATGGAGCTTATGGCTACAAATTTGTTACTCTTATCTACAGAGCCCTTTTGCATAAGCCTGCTGAGCTTAGTCTTCAAATTAGCTCTGATGGAATCCTTGGTAGTGGCCAATATCTTTGCTGCCTCTTCCTCCATCTTGGCTAGGTTTTCTTTCGAGAGCTCCAATTTCCTGAACACTTGGACTCGAGCATGCTCCGCACGGACCATCTCCATTTCTAGGATGACTAGAGCATCCTTTGCTATCTTAAGCTCCTATTCAAGCCAGGCTATTTCTGCACGACCGGGCTCAAGAGATGAATACAAGTCGTGAAGGGTTGTTAGCCTATTGGCAAAAATTGTTTCCATTTATCTTACACGACCCCGTTGTGCTTGAAGCTCAAGTCCGGCAGATGCTCGAATATCACGCCATGCCTTCAGCCTGGATTCTATATGAATGGCCATATATGAGGAAGCACCAATAGCCTAAAACCCACAATAATATAGTCAGCCACATCTAGATATCCTTCTTCTCTAATATTCACCACCTGACGATCAAGAAAATATGCATGAATTGGTCAAATGAAAACCCTTGGTGAAGGAAATTGTCAATTATTTCGCTCACAAAGGAAAAGAAGTGATGGAGTTCCATGAAAAGTATAGCCCGGTCTGGGTCGTTATCTAATATCAAGGCCTTGATGGAATCATATAGAGTTGATGAAAGCTCTACAATGAAAGGAGGAGAAATAAATACTCCAAAAAGCTGTTCCGAATTTTAAGGTGATCACGGGATAGAACTTACCAATGCCTACGGAGGGTCCTTCAGGTTGACGCTCTATGTTTGGTCCCGTTGACCCAACCTCGTGAACTACTAGAATTGGTGCAAATAAAACTGTAGGCGTACAAAATTGCTTATAGGTCCCTTAGCACAGCTCGGCATAAACCGACGAACCAACGAGGCGACGAGGTTAACGAATCGCACGCAAGCAACGGAATACATCCATTCGCGTGTGGAATCAAGCCAAGGGTTCAAAGAGTCAACGAGTCATCCAACCAAGGGCAGACTCGGACGAATTACGATCGAATCAAGATCAGTTTCGGACTCGAACTCAGAAGTGGATTTACGGCCAAATCAGGAATCGGATTTACTGCCAAATCAGACCAACAAATCAGAGTCTAAGTCAACCGAATCACGGACAGAACCGAAATACGCAAAACGACGAAACCCAACGCCTAAGGGGGGCTCGGCCAAGGCCGAGCCACCCATAGGTGGCCGACCCAGATCTGTGCGCGGGCACAAATCAGAGAGCCTATAAATAGGCCCCCTTGGTTCATTTTTTAAAGGTTGGAACTTTGAGAGCCGAAACTCTGCCGAATTGAGAATTGAGCTTGGAGTTTTGAAGACTTGAGGACTTGAACATTCAGATCTGGTTCTCGGCGAGTGTCCACGTCACAAAAGGTAGGAGTTCGAGAGAGAGAAAGATCAGATCTGAGATCTACACGAGATCATACTCCGGATCAAAGCTTGGCCTTTGATCCCGAGAACTAAGGGCGATTAATTCCTTGGTGAATTAACCCCCCCGGCTATTATTTCCTTCGCGAAATAATACCCGTCAAATCGTATAGATCCGACCGGATCTAGATCGTGCGGTGGTCCACGGATTAACCCCGGCGTTGGCAAAGAACCCACACAAGCGAGCGACCACAAAACAGGAGCTCGTGATTCGTTCGAAAGGAAAGTTGTAATCTTTTTCTTTTTCTTTGATTTCGTTGTAACCGGATCTAAAAAAGACCGGATTTTTTGTAACCAAAAAGCAATTACTTGAGATAACAATGAATTCAATGAAGGCAATTTTCACCGCGAACAATCTGGCGACCACAGTGGGAGCCACCGATCTCGCTGCCGAGATCGTTACGTCGCAGCCGCAGATTTCAATCCCGGTCGAGGAGGAGGTCGAGTATGAATTCGACCAGGCCAAGTTCGAGGAGTACCTCTCATCCTCGTCCGGATCTACCTCCCCCCACAAGTCCAAGAAGTTCTCCTCCAGGAAAAAAGCTCGTTGGTTTGAAGAAGTTCAGAACGCCAACGAAGCTCTCACCCCGGCTGACGCCAAAGTTGCGTCGGGCGAAGTTCCACCGACTTCCAACGAGGTCAAACCTATTCTTGCCGACGCCTCTACTATTGAGGGCGTTGTGACTCTCTCAAAGAGAGCCCGCCAGAGGCGACGTCAACGCCTTGCGCGGCTAAGGCGATGGAGTCCACAGACGGAGTCCGCTACGACGCGGATCTGAAGAATAGGAGAGGCAAACAGCCTCAACAACTGAAGAATGGCGGTTCCTCCAAGCCGCCGACGAACGAATGGATCCGGGTCAAACGGAACCGTTCGACACTCGAAGAGCGGATTCACAAACGCCGCGCATTGCTTGCACAAGCAAAAATCCTTGTGCAGAAGGCCGAGGAATTGAAGAAAGAAAGAGTGGCCAAGAAGCCGCCATCAACCCGCCAAGTGTGGAGGCCGAAACAGCCTCCAACCAAAGTTCAACCCCCAGCGAAACAACCCATATCGCCGATAATTCCAGCAACTACTCCGGGAGATCATGCAGAATCATCCCGAAAGAAGAAGCCACTTTTGGAGCGCCTCGGTCCACTTCCCGAGGAACTTATGGTAGGGTTCGGACAAGATTACCATCAGAAGATGAAGAATTGGATTCCTGCTCTGCTGTCGCATCAGACAATGCAGTATCCAGCGAGGGACAACCCCTCGAGTCACTGATGATAAGCGTAGAACAAGTGGCCAAGATGCTTGAAGAAGCCATGGCTAAGCAACAAGAGATCTTCAAGCTCGAAATACAGATGGCCATGCACAGTATGAGAGAAATGCATGACCAGCAAATCCGAGTGCTGACGAACCAGCAAGGCGAGCCAAGTCGTCATAACCAGGTTCATCAGGAAGATGAGGACACAAATGCGAATGAAGCTCACAATGCCAATAACCCTCCCATCAATGCAGGGGGTGGTAACGAAGACTCAGGTGAAAACCTGAAGATTAAAAATCTCGAGAGCAAAATCAATACGTGGATTTCCGCTCAAGAAATGAAGAAGACGGGCATCCCTTGTCCATACCCACGAGAATGGGAATCAACCCCTATCCGGCGAAGTTCAGTCTAATTAACTTCAAGCCGTTTGATGGGAAGGGTTCACCCACGCAGCATTTGATTTACTTCAAATCACACCTGGGTGTTATCTCTGGTAATGAGCCTCTGATGGTACGGTCATTCGTCGGCACTCTTCGCGGAGCCGCCTTCGATTGGTATCGTCGCCTCAAGCCAGGAAGCGTGAGCAGCTGGGATGACATGGAAACTAAGTTCCTCGCCAATTTCTTCGATGACGACACCAAAATATCCATCGGAACGTTGCTTTATGAAAAACAAAAAGACGGGGAGTTGGTCGACACATTCGTCAAAAGGTTCTGGAACAAGGCGATGAATTGTCGGGACCCGATCACTGAGGAGTTCATTCTCCAGACTTGCCACAACAACCTTGCACTGAACGTGTTGGAAGCAATGAGAACAGCACCGTCTGACACTTGGAAAGACTTGAAGGTGCGCGGTGAACAAGCCGAACGCTTCCTCCGAAGGAAGAAGGCCGAGAGGAACCGACCGACGGTTAATCCGCTGAACTCAAACTTCGCCTCTCGTGGTAAGGGCAAGGCACCTGCAGCTGCTGATGGTGCTAATCAAACGTCACAACAGCAATCCCGAAGGCAGCAAAAGACTTCGGGTCCGAGACTCCAAAAAGAGTACTCTTTCAAGGACGAAAACGTTCCAGCCATCCTCGAATCCCTCCTTGAAAGTAACAAGATCAAGCTACCACCTATCACAAATCAGGAGGAAGCTGACAACACGACGGATCCAAAGTACTGTGCATACCACAGGAGGGTCCTTCATCCCACCAAGGATTGTTTCACTCTCAAGAATGGCATTCAGACCTTGGTTGAAGCCGGCGTCATAACGCTAAGGTAAGCCAGTTGAGAACGACAACACTCCGATAAGTATAAGAGTATAAACTGCTTCTTAACACTCCGATAAGTATAAGAGTATAAACTGCTTCTTAAGACTCCAAAGAGTATACGAGTATAAACTGTTTCTCAATCCTCCAACGGGTGCAAGAGGTTAAACTGCCTCCCTGATACTCCAATAGGTATATGAGTCTAAACTGTTTCCCAAGTATAAGAGTATAAACTGCTTCTTAATACTCCAAAGAGTATACGAGTATAAACTGTTTCTCAATCCTCCAACAAGTGCATGAGGTTAAACTGCTTCCTTACATACTCCAACAGGTATATGAGTCTAAACTGTTTCCTTTCTTTCACGGGAAGTTCCTGGAGAATACCATGCTTGATATTCTTAAGGATAACCCGGACACCCAACTGAGTACAATACCATACCCAGTTTTGCAAAGGAAGCTGGGGGTGGATGATTCATGTAACGGGAAGTTCCCAAAAGAAATCCATATAGTGTATTCTTAGGGATAATCCAGTCACCACAGCAAGATGATGAATAAGAAACTCCCATTCAAATTCTCACCGCGTCTGTGCACTCAACAAAATCCCCCTCTCGATTCCCCCAATGAACGAGAGGTCCACAAATCGAGCGATCAAACCTTCCTACAGTTAGGATCGTCTCAAACCCCCCCAATTGGTCAAACCTTCTTACAGTTAGGACCACAGCCAAAATCTCCTCTCGATTCCTTCCATGAACGAGAGGTCCACCTTCAAATCGAGTGATCAAACCTTACTACAGTTAGGATCACCTCAAATTCCCGCTTGGTCAAACCTTCCTATAGTTAGGACCAAAACCACAATTCACTCTCGATAAACGAGAAATTCACCTTTAGTTCGGTAATCAAACCTTCTGACAGTTAGGATCATCCAAAGTTTTCGATTCTCGGAGTGGAGGTCTCACTCCTAGTTTCATCGTTCCGGATTTTGGGGGTGGAGATCCCACCTCGAGTTTCCTTTCCAGCTGAAGATAGAATATAAAATTCTTCTTCTTCAGTATCGAGAGATAGAATATAAAATTCTTCCTCTCCCATTTTGGGTTCGTCTTTGCCCCAAGAGAAGACACCACCTTACACCAAAATCCATGCTTTACACGCATGGGGAATTTCATCCTGAATCCTAAGAAAGGATATGCCGACGCCTAACACGCGTCGCCGGTTTAGTCTTTCTCCGTGGAAAAAGACACCAGAGTTCGATTCTGGGGTATTTTATCCTGAAGCCTAAGTAGGGATAAGTCAACGTCTAATACACGTTGCCGGGTAGCCTATTCCCGTAACAATGGCGAAGTCTACGTATTCGAAGTCGTAGCATCAAGTCTAAGGGAGTTCATTCCTTTAGCACAACGTCACATGCGGAACGGACTTAAGACAATCCGCATGTAAGCCCGATTCAAACGGTAATCGGTAAAAGCATGTCAAATCCGTTGAGGGCTGAGGATTTACCAAAAATCCTAAGTCAACGTCTGATACACGTTGCTGTTTAGTCTTTTCACATGAGAAAGACGAAATCTACATATTCAATATCGTAGCACTAAAAGGGTTAACTCTTTTAGCACAACGTCACATGCGGAGCGGATTTAGACAAGCCGTATGCTAGCCCGATTCAAACGGTAGTCGGTAAAGGCTTATCAAACCCGTTGAAGGCTGGGGGTTAGCCAAAAATCCTAAAGTCAATGCCTAACACGCGTCGCCGGGTAGTCTATTCCCGTGAGAAAGACGAAGTCTACGTATTCAATATCGTAGCACTAAGAGCGTTAACTCTCTTAGCACAACGTCATATGCGGAACGGATTTAGATAATCCGCATGCCAGCCCGATTCAAACGGTAATCGGTAAAGGCTCATCAAACCCGTTGATGGCTGAGGGTTTGCCAAAAATCCTATAAATACGAGAGTCACTGACGCATCAGCTTCATTAGTTGGTCTAGTGACTTAAGCATCCAACGACATTCGAAACCCTAGGGTCAACGCCGGTCAACGCGTAACCCTAGGTCAATGCCAGTCAACACGTTGCGATCAAAAAGTCAACGTATGACATTCAAAACCCTAAGGTCAGCGCCGGACAACGCGTAACCCTAGGTCAACGCCAATCAACGCGTTGCGATCAAAAAGTCAACGTACGACGTTCAAAACCCTAAGGTCAACGCCGGACAACGCGTAACCCTAGGTCAATGCCGATCAATGCGTTGCAACGAAGGAATCAATACTCCAAAAGTATACGAGTATAAACTGCTTCTTAATACTACAATAAGGTATATGAGTATAAATTGTTCCCTATTTTTGGTTGAGAAGTTCCTGGAGAATATTTTTATAAATATTCTTAAGGATAACTCAACAACACTACGCCGGACAACGCGTCGCAAATAAAGACTCAACGCCAACAATCGATGGTTAGCTAAAGATTAGAAAATCAGGAATCGACTTCAAGTTTAAAATTTCGACAACGGTCAGACAATAAATGCAGCACCGGAACTCTTACAGACATTCGACAAAGCACCGAATAGCCTGGAGGATTGAAGGAATCAAGAACAGAAGCCATTCCAAGGTCCCGTTACACCGACTGAAGGTTGAGACAATCATATCCAAAGTATTCCAGACTCTTCTATAAAAGAACGAGGCTGAAATACTTTGGAGGGGGTATCTGTAGGCGTACAAAATTGCTTATAGGTCCCTTAGCACAGATCGGCATAAACCAACGAACCAACGAGGCGACGAGGTTAACGAATCACACGCAAGCAACGGAATACATCCATTCACGTGTGGAATCAAGCCAAGGGTTTGAAGAGTCAACGAGTCATCCAACCAAGGGCAGACTCGGACGAATTACGATCGAATCAAGATCAGTTTCAGACTCGAACTCAGAAGTGGATTTACTGCCAAATCAGGAATTGGATTTACTGCCAAATCAGACCAACAAATCAGAGTCTAAGTCAACCGAATCACGGACAGAACTGAAAGATGCAAAACGACGAAATCCAACGCCTAAGGGGGGCTCGGCCAAGGCCGAGCCACCCATGGGTGGCTCGGCCAAATGCCGGCCACCCATAGGTGGCCGACCCAGATCCGTGCGCGGGCACAGTTTAGAGAGCCTATAAATAGGCCCCCTTGGTTTATTTTTCAAAGGTTGGAACTTTGAGAGCCGAAACTCTGTCGAATTGAGAATTGAGCTTGGAGTTTTGAAGACTTGAGGACTTGAACATTCAGATCTGGTTCTCGGCGAGCGTCCACGTCACAAAAGACAAGAGTTTGAGAGAGGGAAAGATCAGATCTGAGATCTATACGAGATCATACTCCGGATCAAAGCTTGGCCTTTGATCCCGAGAACTAAGGGCGATTATTTCCTTGGTGAATTAATCCCCCCCGGCTATTATTTCCTTCGCGAAATAATACCCGTCAAATCGTGTAGATCCGACCGGATCTAGATCGCGCGGTGGTCCACGGATTAACCCCGGCGTTGGTAAAGAACCCACACAAGCGAGCGACCGCAAAACAGGAGCTCGTGATTCGTTCGAAAGGAAAGTTGTAATTTTTTTCTTTTTCTTTGATTTCGTTGTAACCGGATCTAAAAAAGACCGGATCTTTTGTAACCAAAAAGTAATTACTTGAGATAACAATGAATTCAATGAAGGAAATTTTCACCGCGAACAAAAACAGTCACGACAATATTTCATGTACAGTTGCTTAATTAATTTGATAACATGGGGTTATAAAGGGGGATTGGACGGAGAATATAGCATGTATATAAATGGGCACAACGCTTTCTTGTTATCGTGATATCGTGAGTGTTATTATCGAGATTATTATTTGTTTTCCAGGCTCGCGCCAGCGTCTTGTTTCGGCCTGGGGTGGGTCTGAGGAGCAGGGATATTGAGATTGTTGATTATTTGAGATGAGTGATGAGATAGTTAGTTACCTGACCTCGATTCTTGGCTAAGTATGATTCTTGTGAGATGTAGGCCGGTTATACTTCTTTTCACACATAGATCGGGATTAATATTTAATTATCTACAATTTGAGACATATGGTATATACATGAGGGTTTCCTTGTTTGGATTATTTCGCTCGACGTACTACGTCTCAAGTTATAGGTATTTAAGTATTAATTCCATCTAGTTGTGTGATTTGGATATTTGGATGATTACTCTGTTGGCTAGCTGCGTGATCTTGACACTTGGATGGTTTTCTTAGATTCTTCTGATGATTTTATTCCAGTGATAGATTGTATTCAGATTATTATTAATTCATTTGCACGTTATTATTATTATTATTATCACTGTTTTTGCTTTGGTCGTTCGATCGTTCCTATTTCTCTCTGTGGGTTCTTGCCGTGCGCCATGCACCTGACGTACACATGTTTTCTCTGGTGTAAGTCAGACTTAGAGGAAGAACAGGTTCAGTTAGGAAATCATCAGGAGCCAGAGGATTCTCAGCAGGAGTGCCTAGCGGATGGAGCAGAAGAAGAAGCCAAAGTTTAGTTATTGGTCCTCAGTTTCTTTTGTACAACATTTCATTTCTATTTGATCAGTGTATTTTGTATCTCTTTAGTATTCATTTGTTCAGATTTGTATAAGGGCATGTTTGACCCGTATTTTATGTCTCGGATGTTATCCATTTGTGATATGATATTTTTATTCTGAGTTTGTCTATTATATCCTTGCTGATTGTGATCGGGGACCTGTGACTTCGCATTGTTTTTATTTCCAGACGCTTAGCGTATTGGATTGAGAAGAAAAGAAAAAGAAAAAAAAATGGTAAGAATATATTTCTTCTCAATCTAATACGTCGCGGGCTTGTTCACGTCCCGATTCCTCGGTATTTTGGGAAGCAGGGCGTGATAGGTTTTTTTGGTGGCCCATACAGGTCACGGTTCCGAGTCATCACTAGTAAGAATATGGTAGACAATTTAGATACATATCATATTTCATCCGTGAGACTACCTTTGAGCCCTTATCTTATTTTCTTGATAGATTTCGTTTCGTCCCTATCTTACCATTTTTTACTCCGAAACTTTCCACTATTTCTTGTCTCGTAACTTCCCCTTGTTTCTTGTTTCTTGTCTCCTCTGCTTATGGATATTGTTCCATATCTGTCCTTAGGTTCTTTCTTATTTAAATTCCGAGGACGGAATTTGTTTTAAGGGGGGTAGGATGTAACAACCGTAATTTTTGATACGTATTTAAATAATTTTTGTAGTGTTTAAAATATTAAATTTTTACTTATTAATATTTTTCCCAATTTCTGGAATTTTTATGAGTTTTAAAAATAAATAAATAAATAAAATATATAGTCCTGAATTTATTAGTTTTACAAAATATTAATTTATAATTACAATGAATATTTTAAATAATTAATTTATAATTACAATGGATATTATTAATAATTTTATTATTATTAATGTAAACCTGAGCATAGTACCGTAACATATAAATATAAAAATAAAGATTTTTTTTTTGGTTATTAATAATTTATAGTATAATTCTTATTTGAACTTATGTAAAAAAATTTCGAATTTATTCCTCCCTTAATTTTTCTTCCATTTGAATGCTTTCCATAACCCCTTCCTAATCAATTCGTAATCACTCCCAATCAATTTCTAATCACCGTTTAAACTCTTTCTTTTTAATCCCGTAATTTTCTCTCTCTCACATTATTCTCTCCGTAAATCTCTCTCTCTCTCTCTCGTATCTCACGAAATCCCCTCTCTCTCTCTCCTTTTATTTTCATCACAACTGTACCCACCCCTCTCTATCAGTAGCAACCCCAAAGAGCCCACCCTCTCTCTCTCTCTCCTTCTCTTCTTCCTCAGGCCGAACCCATCTCCACCGACCGAAACCCGACCCCATCACCGCCGCTTTCGACCACCTCAGACCTCCGACCATCACCCAGCCGCCGTCGAGCCCACGCCGGCAACACCTACGCCCCAGTCCCTCGTCCGCCTCCACTAGATCCGCTGCTCTGCTCAATCCGTCGAAAGCCCTCACACCTGCTCGCCGCCTTCCGCCTCCTGCCAGCGCTGTCGCCGTCGCCGCCCAGCTCTT
>NW_017973020.1:46168-55253 GCF_001876935.1 Asparagus officinalis | reverse complement strand
TCTGACGTCGTCCCTTAGCCTCGACGCCTCAACGACGCCCTGAGCCCACGCCGCCCGAGCTCCGCATCTCACTCCTCCCCTCGACTCGCCGACCAGCCCCGCGCAGGACCCCAACTCCGCCTCACTGTCCTCCTTCATCCCCGTCGTCAGCAGCGCTGCCTTGCCATCGGCCTCGACATCCACCCGTTTCAGACTCATCTGCAGCAGAGACGACGTCTCCCTCAGTCCGCAGCACTGCCCCGACGCCCAAGTTTGCTGCCAACGACCACCAACCGCAACCACCAATGCCTCTCCTTTGTCGCACGCCACCTGTTCGACGATATGCCGACGTAGTCCAGACCCACCACAGACGTCACTTGAGATCCGTCGTACCGCGTCCGCATCGGCGCTGTCGCCTCGTCGTCAGACCCCACGGTCTCGCAGGCAAGATCCTGCTTTCCCTTGACTTGTCATTTCAATATTTATATCTGTTAGTAATTGATTAATTAAATTAGTCTGTGATATATTATTACATGCGTGGGATTGCTTGACATGAATAGCTGTGTGGAAACTTGTTGTGTTATCACTTAGTTGTTACCCAATAGGAGAGACTGTACATGAAGACGACTTCTGTTAAAAGTATGATTTATAAGCGTGCTTCAAAGCATGGCTATACTCGCTCGACATCGATATCCCGATGTGAGGAGTCCCGAGTTCCCTCGATATCGATATCCCGGTATGAGGTTTCCTTGATTATTATTATTATTATAGCATTGACTAGACGATGCACTCTTGATCGGACGTGTTATGGGTCACGGTTATTTTCATAGTTTTTACAGAAGTCGTTCCACGGTAACTTCGTGGCTAGTGCACAATATTTCATGTACAGTTGCTTAATTAATTTGATAACATGAGGTTATAAAGGGGGATTGGACGGAGAATGTAGCATGTATATAAACGGGCACAGCGCTTTCTTGTTATCGTAATATCATGAGTGTTATGTACATGGGCCAGAGGGCCAATACTTGACTTGAAGGCGGCCACCGGACGACTTTACGGGGACCCGATTATAGACATCAAAATATTCTTCCCCAATTCAAATAACATGTAAAACAAGAATAATATGTTTGCGTGCTTTATGGTGGACTTTGTTGGTTTTATGAGATGTGGACTAGTTGCATTTCTGTTCATACTTAGATCGGGATTAATAATTAATTATCTATAATTTGAGACATAAGGTATATACATGAGGGTTTCCTTGTTTGGATTATTTCGCTCGACGTACTACGTCTCAAGTTATAGGTATTTAAGTATTAATTCCATCTAGTTGTGTGATTTGGATACTTGGATGATTACCCTGTTGGCTAGCTGCGTGATCTTGACACTTGGATGGTTTTCTTAGATTCTTCTGATGATTTTATTCCAGTGATAGATTGTATTCAGATTATTATTAATTCATTTGCACGTTATTATTATTATTATCACTGTTTTTGCTTTGGTCGTTCGATCGTTCCTATTTCTCCCAGTGGGTTCTTGCCGTGCGCCATGCACCTGACGTACACCTGTTTTCTCTGGTGTACGTCAGACTTAGAAGAAGAACAGGTTCAGTTAGGAAATCATCAGGAGCCAGAGGATTCTCAGTAGGAGTGCCTAGCAGATGGAGCAGAAGAAGAAGCCAAAGTTTAGTTATTGGTCTTCAGTTTCTTTTGTACAACATTTCATTTCTATTTGATCAGTGTATTTTGTATCTCTTTAGTATTCATTTGTTCAGATTTGTATAAGGGCATGTTTGACCCGTATTTTATGTCTCGGATGTTATCCATTTGTGATATGATATTTTTATTCTGAGTTTGTCTATTATATCCTTGCTGATTGTGATCGGGGACCTGTGACTTCGCATTGTTTTTATTTCCAGACGCTTAGCGTATTGGATTGAGAAGAAAAGAAAAAGAAAAAAAATGGTAAGAATATATTTCTTCTCAATCTAATACGTCGCGGGCTTGTTCACGTCCCGTTTCCTCGGTATTTTGGGAAGCGGGGCGTGACAGGTTTTTTTGGTGGCCCATGCAGGTCACGGTTCCGAGTCATCACTAGAAAGAATATGGTAGACAATTTAGATACATATCATATTTCATCCGTGAGACTATCTTTGAGCCCTTATCCTATTTTCTTGATAGATTTCGTTTCGTCCCTATCTTACCATTTTTAACTCCGGAACTTTCCACTATTTCTTGTCTCGTAACTTCCCCTTGTTTCTTGTTTCCTGTCTCCTCTGCTTATGGATATTGTTCCATATTTGTCCTTAGGTTCTTTCTTATTTTAATTCCGAGGACGGAATTTGTTTTAAGGGGGGTAGGATATAACAACCGTAATTTTTGATACGTATTTAAATAATTTTTGTAGTGCTTAAAAAATTAAATTTTTACTTATTAATATTTTTCCCAATTTCTGGAATTTTTATGAGTTTTAAAAATAAATAAATAAATAAAATATATAGTCCTGAATTTATTAGTTTTACGAAATATTAATTTATAGTTACAATGAATATTTTAAATAATTATTTTAGCTATTGATATTATTAATAATTTTATTATTATTAATGTAAACCTGAGCATAGTACCGTAACATATAAATATAAAAATAAAGATTTTTTTTTGGTTATTAATAATTTATAGTATAATTCTTATTTGAACTTATGTAAAAAAAATTCGAATTTATTCCTCCCTTATTTTTCTTCCATTTGAATGCTTTCCATAACCCCTTCCTAATCAATTCGTAATCACTCCCAATCAATTTCTAATCACCGTTTAAACTCTTTCTTTTTAATCCCGTAATTTTCTCTCTCTCACATTATTCTCTCCGTAAATCTCTCTCTCTCTCTCTCTCTCTCTCTCTCTCTCTCTCTCTCTCTCTCTCTCTCTCGCTCTCTCTCCCTCTCTCCCTCCCTCCCTCCCTCCCTCCCTCTCTCTCTCTCTCTCTGGTAGTATATCATCAGTCAACAGCTTTTAAGGACAAAAGTTTTAGTCACAAAGGATAGTGGGATCAGTTTAGCTCCGTGGTCGCCAGCAACCGCCAGCACCCGCCTGCACCTGAGCCCGAACGCCACCCACACCCCGAGAACCGCCGCCCCACGTCGCCGTTCAGCCGTGCGACCACCCCCAGCCCCCATCGGCCTCCCTCTCTCCTCGCTGTTCGCCGCTCCTCCTCGCCGGCAACCACCCGACAGTCCCCTCTCCCTCTCCTGTCACCGCCTCGCCGACGACCCCAGATCCGAGCTCAGCCCGTCGTCGCTGCCTTAACCAAGGCAAGATCCCGCTTTCCCTTGACTTGTCATTTCAATATTTATATCTGTTAGTAATTGATTAATTAAATTAGTCTGTGACATATTATTACATGCGTGGGATTGCTTGACATGAATAGCTGTGTGGAAACTTGTTGTGTTATCACTTAGTTGTTACCCAATAGGAGAGACTGTACATGAAGACGACTTCTGTTAAAAGTATGATTTATAAGCGTGCTTCAAAGCATGGCTATACTCGCTCGACATTGATATCCCGATGTGAGGAGTCCCGAGTTCCCTCGATATCGATATCCTGGTATGAGGTTTCCTTGATTATTATTATTATTATAGCATTGACTAGACGATGCACTCTTGATCGGACGTGTTATGGGTCACGGTTATTTTCATAGTTTTTACAGAAGTCGTTCCACGGTAACTTCGTGGCTAGTGCACAATATTTCATGTACTGTTGCTTAATTAATTTGATAACATGAGGTTATAAAGGGGGATTGGACGGAGAATATAGCACGTATATAAACGGGCACAGCGCTTTCTTGTTATCGTGATATCGTGACTGTTATGTACATGGGCCAGAGGGCCAATACTTGACTTGAAGGCGGCCACCGGACGACTTTACGGGGACCCGATTATATACATCAAAATATTCTTCCCCAATTCAAATAACATGTAAAACAAGAATAATATGTTTGCGTGCTTTATGGTGGACTTTGTTGGTTTTATGAGATGTAGACGAGTTGTATTTCTGTTCATACTTAGATCGGGATTAATAATTAATTATCTATAATTTGAGACATAAGGTATATACATGAGGGTTTCCTTGTTTGGATTATTTCGCTCGACGTACTACGTCTCAAGTTATAGGTATTTAAGTATTAATTCCATCTAGTTATGTGATTTGGATATTTGGATGATTACTCTGTTGGCTACCTGCGTGATCTTAACACTTGGATGGTTTTCTTAGATTCTTCTGATGATTTTATTCCAGTGATAGATTGTATTCAGATTATTATTATTTCATTTGCACGTTATTATTATTATTATCACTGTTTTTGCTTTGGTCGTTCGATCGTTCCTATTTCTCTCTGTGGGTTCTTGCCGTGCGCCATGCACCTGACGTACACCTGTTTTCTCTTGTGTACGTCAAACTTAGAGGAAGAACAGGTTCAGTTAGGAAATCATCAGGAGCCAGAGGATTCTTAGCAGGAGTGCCTAGCCGATGGAGCAGAAGAAGAAGCCAAAGTTTAGTTATTGGTCCTCAGTTTCTTTTGTACAACATTTCATTTCTATTTGATCAGTGTATTTTGTATCTCTTTAGTATTCATTTGTTCAGATTTGTATGAGGGCATGTTTGACCCGTATTTTATGTCTCGGATGTTATCCATTTGTGATATGATATTTTTATTCTGAGTTTGTCTATTATATCCTTGTTGATTGTGATCGAGGACCTGTGACTTCGCATTGTTTTTATTTCCAGATGCTTAGCGTATTGGATTGAGAAGAAAATAAAAAGAAAAAAAATGGTAAGAATATATTTCTTCTCAATCTAATACGTCGCGGGCTTGTTCACGTCCCGATTCCTCGGTATTTTGGGAAGCGGGGCGTGACAGGCTTTTTTGGTGGCCCATGCAGGTCACGGTTCCGAGTCATCACTAGTAAGAATATGGTGGACAATTTAGATACATATCATATTTCATCCGTGAGACTATCTTTGAGCCCTTATCCTATTTTCTTGATAGATTTCGTTTCGTCCCTATCTTATCATTTTTTACTCCGGAACTTTCCACTATTTCTTGTCTCGTAACTTCCCCTTGTTTCTTGTTTCCTGTCTCCTCTGCTTATGGATATTGTTCCATATCTGTCCTTAGGTTCTTTCTTATTTTAATTCCGAGGACGGAATTTGTTTTAAGGGGGGTAGGATGTAACAACCGTAATTTTTGATACGTATTTAAATAATTTTTGTAGTGTTTAAAATATTAAATTTTTACTTATTAATATTTTTCCTTTTGATACGTATTTAAATAATTTTTGTAGTGTTTAAAATATTAAATTTTTACTTATTAATATTTTTCCTAATTTCTAGAATTTTTATGAGTTTTCAAAAAAAATAAATAAATAAAATATATAGTCCTGAATTTATTAGTTTTACGAAATATTAATTTATAGTTACAATGAATATTTTAAATAATTATTTTAGCTATTGATATTATTAATAATTTTATTATTATTAATGTAAACCTGAGCATAGTACCGTAACATATAAATATAAAAATAAAGATTTTTTTTTGGTTATTAATAATTTATAGTATAATTCTTATTTGAACTTATGTAAAAAAAATTCGAATTTATTCCTCCCTTAATTTTTCTTCCATTTGAATGCTTTCCATAACCCCTTCCTAATCAATTCGTAATCACTCCCAATCAATTTCTAATCACCGTTTAAACTCTTTCTTTTTAATCCCGTAATTTTCTCTCTCTCACATTATTCTCTCCGTAAATCACTCTCTCTCTCTCTCCTGTATCTCACGAAATCCCCCCTCTCTCTCCTTTTATTTTCCCATCACAATCTACCACCCCTCTCCATCAGTACAACCCTAAAGAACCCCTCCTCTCTCTCTCTCCTTCTTCTTCTTCCTCAAGCACCGAACCATCTCCACCACCGAAACCCCCCATCACCGCCGCTTCGACCAGGGGCCTCAGCTCCGACCATCGCCCAAGCCGTCGTCGAGCCGGTCGGCAATACCTCCGCCCCACCCCTCGTCCCGCCACTAGATCCGCTCTCTGCTCATCCGTCGAACCCTCACCCTGCTCGCCTCCTTCTGCCTCCTGCAGCGCTTGTCGCCGTCGCCCGAGCTCCGTGGTCGCCAGCAACCGCCAGCACCCGCCTGCACCTGAGCCCGAACGCCACCCACACCCCGAGAACCGCCGCCCCACGTCGCCGTTCAGCCGTGCGACCACCCCCAGCCCCCATCGGCCTCCCTCTCTCCTCGCTATTCACCGCTCCTCCTCGCCGGCAACCACCCGACATTCCCTCTCCCTCTCCTGTCGCCGCCTCGTCGACGACCCCAGATCCGAGCTCAGCCCATCGCCGCTGCCTTAACCAAGGCAAGATCCCGCTTTCCCTTGACTTGTCATTTCAATATTTATATGTGTTAGTAATTGATTAATTAAATTAGTCTGTGATATATTATTACATGCGTGGGATTGCTTGACATGAATAGCTGTGTGGAAACTTGTTGTGTTATCACTTAGTAATTACCCAATAGGAGAGACTGTACATGAAGACGACTTCTGTTAAAAGTATGATTTATAAGCATGCTTCAGAGAGACTGTACATGAAGACGACTTCTGTTAAAAGTATGATTTATAAGCATGCTTCAAAGCATGGCTATTAGGGGTGAGCACGGTTCGGTTCGGTTCGGTTTTTACCAAAACTTGAACAACCGAACCGAACCGCCTACAATTCAAAACCGAACCGAACCGTTGTAAGTCGGTTCGGTGCGGTTCGGTTCGGTTTGTTCGGTTCTAACTTCATCAAGTATATGGTGTATACAGCTTGGACCAATGTAATTTAGAGGTGCAAACATATGTCTGAATTATTTTAGATGATAACAAACAGATTAAGTTTCAATCACTCACAAGTCTAAGCGCATACTAAATTGCAATTACAGGAGTTTCAATCAACATAAAGTCTAAACGGATCAAGTTTCAGACAAGTTAGTGCTTAATATTTCAGATCAAGTTGCAATTACTGGACCAATCATCTGTACTAGACTACTAGGTCTCATTGAAATAGCATCCAAATAAACAGAAATTGTTTCAATCAACACAAAGCATCAAGTTTTCTTTTGAAATGTTACTGGACAGTGGACTACTAGAAAGTAGAAACAACGTCAGAATAATTAGACTCAACAAACTACTAGAAAGCATAAAAGTGGCATCATGTTTGCCAGATTGATCAAACTCAACAAACAAACCGATCTTAGCCATAAGACTCCTAACTTAATCATCAATGAGTTAGCATAAAAGTGGCCAGTGTGAAAATATTCAATATAAGGCAGATTCTCAATGCCTATTTGCTCACTTGTATGCCAAATTGCCAATAGCAAATTGCTGATCTTGGATTTTCGTGATAGTATCAATAATAGATATTTCCAGATAAGATAATTTAGTACTCAAAAATAGACTGGTTTAGTACTCAAAAAAGCAAATGCAAGTAAAGAAAACATCAATAGTCCAACAATCTCTTTACAAGTTAACGAAACCCCCGATTGAAAAAGAAATGATAACCCAATTGAAGAATGAATCAACGTACCAAATAGAGATCCCAATCGAAGAAGAATAAAAATCTAATCTTGCGGATAGGGCTAGAGCCTGGAGCGGCGGCGGCTGGATCGCAGCGATGAGGAAGAAGGAGACGGAGGCGCGGTAGGCTTGGACTCGTCGGACAGCGGTGTGAGCGACAGCGGTGATGGAGACAGAAGACGGAGGACGCCGTGACGGAGGGCGTAGGCTGGACTCTGGAGCGGCGGCGGCGGCTGGATCTGAGGTTGGAATGGAGAAGATTTGGAGAGCTAGGTTAGATTTTAGGATTTTATCATGAGGGAACATGGGTCGGGTTCGAGACCTCAATTCGTTTGACACTTCGACTTCGACGTGGGTATGGGTAACTAATGGGCGGTCGGTTCGGGCAGTTCGGGTTGAAAAATTTTCAACCCGACCCGAACCGGCTGAGTGTTAAAACCGAACCGAACCACTGATTTTCGGTCGGTTCGATCGGTTTTTTCGGTTTGGACCGAACCGTGCTCACCCCTAATGGCTATACTCGCTCGACATCGATATCCCGATGTGAGGAGTCCCGAGTTCTCTCGATATCGATATCCTGGTATGAGGTTTCCTTGATTATTATTATTATTATAGCATTGACTAGAGATGCACTCTTGATCGGACGTGTTATGGGTCACGGTTATTTTCATAGTTTTTGCAGAAGTCGTTCCACGATAACTTCGTGGCTAGTGCACAATATTTCATGTACAGTTGCTTAATTAATTTGATAACATAGGGTTATAAAGGGGGATTGGACGGAGAATATAGCATGTATATAAACGGGCACAGCACTTTCTTGTTATCGTGATATCGTGAGTGTTATGTACATGGGCCAGAGGGCCAATACTTGACTTGAAGGTAGTCGTCTCACCGAACCGTTTCACTGGTTTGGATGTACGTAGGGGATTTGTGAACAGTCAATTATCCGGTGATATGAGCATTAGCTCTGTGTGAGATGTGACCAGTGACCTGTTATAGAATGACTAGTTATGTAGACTAGTTTTATTTCTGTTCATACTTAGATCGGGATTAATAATTAATTATCTATAATTTGAGACATAAGGTATATACATGAGGGTTTCCTTGTTTGGATTATTTCGCTCGACGTACTACGTCTCAATTTATAGGTATTTAAGTATTAATTCCATCTAGTTGTGTGATTTGGATATTTGGATGATTACTCTGTTGGCTAGCTGCGTGATCTTGACACTTGGATGGTTTTCTTAGATTCTTCTGATGATTTTATTCCAGTGATAGATTGTATTCAGATTATTATTAATTCATTTGCACGTTATTATTATTATTATCACTGTTTTTGCTTTGGTCGTTCGATCGTTCCTATTTCTCTCTGTGGCTGACGTACACCTGTTTTCTCTGGTGTACGTCAGACTTAGAGGAAGAACAGGTTCAGTTAGGAAATCATCAGGAGCCAGAGGATTCTCAGCAGGAGTGCCTAGCGGATGGAGCAGAAGAAGAAGCCAA
>NW_017973020.1:33996-42055 GCF_001876935.1 Asparagus officinalis | reverse complement strand
AACGCAGCTGCCATCTGCTGCTCAACGCAGCTGCCATCTGCTGCTCAACGCAGCTGCCATCTGCTGCTCAACACAGCTCCAAGCGCTGCCAAACGCAGCTGCCATCTGCTGCCAAACGCAGCTTTCAAGCCGCCAAACGCAGCTTCCAACAAGACGCTGCGTCCGAGCTTCCAATCGCTGCGTCCGAGCTTCCAATCGCTGCGTCCGAGCTGCCATCTGCTGCCAAACGCAGCTTTCAAGCCGCCAAACGCAGCTTCCAATAAGACGCTGCGTCCGAGCTTCCAATCGCTGCGTCCGAGCTTCCAGACACTGCGTTTGAATGCAGAATTCACGCCAGAACGCGGATTTTGCGTTTGACTCGTTCAAACACGAGCTGAACAGTTTCAAAACCGTTTCCCACGATCTGAGGGGATCACAACTCCACTCAGGAGTGATTTAAGGGGTGGTTACATCCCATTAGCCCCACTTAGGAGCGAATTAAGGGGGCGGTTACACCCCTTAATCCCCTATAAATAACTAAGAAATCAACTTAGTTTAGATCCTTCTTTTTGGGCAGCAAAGAAGAGATCTCGGGCTGGCTTTTGGATCCTTCTCCTTAACAGAAGAGAAGAGATCTTTGGCTTGTCTAACCAATTACGGTTAAGATCAAACAAACTCATTCAGAGTTCTAAAACTTGCCACGCAAGTTCTCCACAACGTCAAATCGTGAGGAGAAGACCACATTCCAGTGAAACAAGACATCGGATCGTCAACGAGAAGCGAACTCGACACGAGCATTCGAGGGAGGCATCTCATCGCTACCAAGAAGAACCCAGAATTAAACAAAGGAGAGAATCCCGATCATTCTCTTCTCTTTTGTAATCGGGAATCCAATTGTAATCGAGAGTGGAGAGAGTTGTAAACATTCTTTTTCTAAGCAGTTAGAGAGAATAAAATTCAAATACAGTTCTTTCATTTATTTTCTTATTTGCAAATTTTCCCACAAACAAAAGATGGCGACTCTGAACGCAGGTCAAGGTTCTGACTCATTCAAACGTGATCGTAACAACTTCGAAGCTGTTCTTCACCCACGATTTGAGGAGTGGCTTTAGTGGGTTGTTACACCCGACTAATGGGGTAACTAAACCCCCATTTAGGCGCGGATTATGGGGGCAGTTACACCCCTAATCCCCCTATAAATAGCAACAAACTCAACAGAGTAAGGATCTCTTTTTAGAGGGGGGAGATCGGATTTTTGATAATCAGATCAAGAGAGATTTCTTTTCATTAATCGGAGGGGGATCTTTCGATCAAATCTTCCAGAATCAGAAAAAGGAGGATTGACTCCTTACACAGTCTGGGAAATCAACAGACGGAGGAACTCTAAACCGTCGATATTTGGCTTATTAACCGAATTATTTTCGGTTCCAACAACTCTATCATTAGAGTTTGTTACTTGTTCTGAATCACAAAACTCGTCAAGAGTTATCAACCAGACAAGACAGTTGTTCCAGTGAGTATAGATATTCGGATCGTCAACGAGAAGCAAACTCGACGCGAGCATTCGAGGGAGGCATCTCATCGCTACCAAGAAGAACCCAGAATTAAACAAAGGAGAGAATCCAGATCATTCTCTTCTCTTTTGTAATCGGGAATCCAATTGTAATCGAGAGTGGAGAGAGTTGTAATCATTCTTTTTCTAAGCAGTTAGAGAGAATAAAATCAAGCACAGTTCTTTCATTCATTTTTCTTATTACAAATTTTCCACCAAACAATTCCGAGGAAGGATTTAGGGGGGTTCATTTTCAATTGATGACTTCGCATGAGATCGAACATCGTCTTCAAGTTCTTGATGTGATCTTCTTTGTTGCGGCTTTTTACAACCAAATCATCAACGTAGCATTCGACTGTTTTCCTGAGATGTTCTTGAAAAATCTTAGTCATTGCTCGCTGGTACATGGCGCCTGCATTCTTTAGACCGAAAGGCATCACCGTGTAGCAAAAGACACTGAGGGGCGTTCTGAACGCTGTATGCTTCTCGTCATCTGGGTGCATCTTTATTTGGTTATATCCTGAAAAACCATCCATAAAAGACATTCTCTCAAATCCGTACGTATTGTCGATAATGACATCTGTGATTGGGAGAGGAAAGTCGTCTTTTGGACATGCCGTATTCAGGTCCCTGAAGTCGATGCAAATCCTGATTTTACCGTTCTTCTTCATGACTGGAACAATATTGGCTAGCCAGTCTGGATGTTGCTCCTCTCGGATAAATCCTGATTCGATCAACTTCTTAACCTCTGCCTCAATGGCTTCCATAATCTGCGGACGAAACCATCTTTGCTGTTGTTTGACAGGTTTGGCATCCGACTTGATATCAAGGTGGTGCATTGCCACATTAGGGTCAAGCCCTAGCATATCTTCATAGTTCCAAGCGAAGACGTCAATATATTCCCTGATGAGAGCAATTAATTCCTCTTTCTCATTTGAGGGAAGACCATCACTGATGAATATAGGCTTTGGGTCGCCAGATCACCCATGTTAATTTGGACTATTTTATCTTCAGTGGGAGATTCTCTCTGTTCGAACCTATCACCATACTGCATGTTCAGGTGATGAACCCATGGGTCTTCCCATGTTGGCATTTGATCATCATTCTCCATTGTGGACGGATCAGCTGTAGCCATGTTCGCCATTAGGACTTTGAATGCTTCCCCCCAGACTTGTATCGGAATCCCATTCCGAGGAATCTGACGGATATCCATCTTTGTATTGCTCAGATGATTGGTTGTTGATTAACCAGCAACATTCGTCTTCTGAAGAAGATTCATACCCTAACCCTCGTCTGTATTTATAATAATCATCTGGTTTCCCTTTGGGTACATATGTTGCTTTTGGTAGAATATGAGGACCTCGATCGAAGTATAGACCTTCTTCGAGTGTGAAATCATATCCCTGCTTTTCAATGAGCTTGCGCGCTTCCGGACTATACTTAGATAAATGCCGACCAGGTTTGTCATCATTCTCATCTTCCCTTAAGAAATGATCTGGTAATGGAGAGCTTTTTCCTTTAACGTAAATCACTTTTTATCGCCTCCTATTTTGGTCAGGATGACCAAGGTTGTTCCGAAAGAATGCTGGAGGCGTTCCTTTGCTATATAGGACGATCGAAGCGGCATATATAAATCGGGATTATCATACAATTCTTTTATCACATCATCAAGAGACAGGGAGTACTCTAAATCGTTATTTATTTCATTATTGGCAAGTTGCCAGTTACAACTGCCCTCTGACGATTGTTCATCGTCAAGGTTGATTACAAATGGTACAATGTCGTTTAAAACATAACCTCTGTTGTAATCAAATCCGGCTTCGGTATCAGCTTCTTCTCCGCTGTCCGTGCCATGGGCCGATGATTCAGTATCGGATTCGTTACCATAAAGGAGAGAATCAGTAAAATAATTCTCATACCCTTTGAATGGTTGCTTATCTGCGACCACCGTCCTAACCTTATTATCAGTGTCGGCATATTTCAAACACTGATGGAGAGTGGAGGGGATTATAACGTTACTATAGATCCAAGGTCGACCCAATAGTAAGTTATATGAAGTCTCGGCATCAATCACATAACATGTGACTTCCGTCTTCAAATCACCCATTTGACATTTTATCCGGATCTTACCCAAGGGTCTTGACCCGCTAGTATTGAACCCATAGATAACAGTGCCTGTGGCTGCCAACTTACTAACTGGAATGCTGAGGTTATGCATCAAGCGAAGCGGCATAATACTCACAGCAGAACCCGGATCAACTTGGATTCGGTTGACTTTGCTGGAGTCAATGTACCCAATGAAATATAGGGGTCGATCATGGTTCGAATTCTTCGTCTGCATATCCTCTTTGGTGAAGGTAATGCAGGGAAGGTTTTTAGCCGCTATGTTGCAGTGTTGAATTAACAGTTCTGACTCTTCAAGTGCCGGCTTGATATGAGTAAGGAACACTTCTGAATTGGCCAAGGCTTCTTGCAAGGCTTCTTGCAAGGCTTCCCTGGTTTCTTTAGACAACCGCAGCAACTCATACAATGTTATCCGTGCTGGGATGTTAGCTAGTTGAGCCATTAAGGGAAGGTTTTTAGCCGCTATATTGCAGTGTTGAATTAACGGTTCTGGCTCTTCAAGTGCCGGCTTGATCCGAGTAAGGAACACTTCTGAATTGGCCAAGGCTTCTTGCGAGGCTTCCCTGGTTTCTTTAGACAACCGTAGAAAATCATATAATGTTATCCGCGCTGGGATGTTATCTAGTTGAGCCATAATATCGAAGACGTGCGGAGTGTTCGAGCTTTCCGGTTTATCTTTTCCAATCGGACGATTGAAACGAGACTGCTTCGAATTCTGAACCTCCTGGGGCTTCTTTTCTTTCTGTTTATTAACCAGCTGTTGTCGAGCTTCTTCAACCGGTCTAGGAGTCGTGATCACACCCAGCTCTGTAAGAGTTTTGGCTGGTCCTCGTTTAGTCACCCCCTGCTCAGATAACTGATCACTAGGTGACGGATAGTTGAAGTGATACTCATTTCCGCTTCTAGTGGCAAAGACTTCTTGGATACTCATTTCCGCTTCTAGTGGCAAAGACTTCTTGTTCTTCTTCAGAGAGCGGGAAGGTAGGAGCTTTATTATCATCCTCTTCGAAGATCGCGGAGGTAGCATTGCAGGATTTGCCTTTACCCTTTTTGATCGAGGAAGTCGTCCACTGATCGTCTTCAATTAGATCGGGATGAACCCAGAGGATTTCGCCGTTTGGGGTTGTGTGTGGCACAAGCCCCTTTTGGCGCTGTCCATGTGGGTCATCATTCACAGTCTTCATTCCCACTTTGGTGACACGTTAGATTTCTGCTTCTGAGGCCGTTGTTGCCATTGCGACCGAGATTGCTGCGGTGCTTGTTGCTGCGGCTGTTGCTGAGGTTGTAATTAGAAAGTTTGATTAGCATCAACTGCATTAGCATGTGTCTTACCTTTCCCTCGTGGGACAAAATTCTGTTGCGGAGCATTCGTCGCCTGTTGGCCCCTTTCCGCCTTCTTCCTTCTGAGGAATCGCTCGGCTTGCTCTCCTCGGACTTTCAAATCCTTCCATGTTTTGGACGGTGCTGTCCCTATTGCTTCCAACACGTCCAATGCGAGGTTGTTGTGGCAAGTCTGGAGAATGAACTCCTTAGTGATCGGGTCCCGACAATTCATTACCTTGTTCCGGAACCTTTTGACGAAGGTATCAACCAATTCCCCGTCTTTTTGTTTTTCGTCAAGCAACGACCCGATGCATATCTCGGTGTCGTCGTCGAAGAAGTTAGTGAGGAATTTAGTCTCCATATCGTCCCAGCTATTCACGCTTCCTGGCTTGAGGCGGCGATACCAATCGAAGGCAGCTCCACGAAGAGTGTCAACGAAGGACCGTACCATCAGAGGCTCATTACCAGAGATAAGCCCTAGGTGTGATTTGAAGTAAATCAAATGCTGAGTGGGTGAACCCATCCTATTAAACGGCGTGAAGTTAATTAGATTGAACTTCGCCAGATACGGGATTGATTCCCATTCTCTTGGGTATGGACAAGGAATGTCCGTCTTCTTCATCTCTTTAGCGAAAATCAATGTATTGATTTTGCTCTCGAGGTTTTTAATCTTCAAGCTCTCACCTGTGTTTTCGCTAGCATTCTCGTTACCACCCCCTGTATTGACGGGAGGATTATTGGTATTATGAGCTTCATTCGCATTTGTATCCTCATCTTCCTGATTAACCTGGTTACGACGACTTGGTTCGCCTTGCTGGTTTGTCAGTGCTTGGATTTGTTGGTCATGCATTTCTCTCATATTCTGCATGGCCATCTGCATTTCGAACCTGAAGTTCTCCTGTTGTTTAGCCATGTCTTCTTCGAGCATCATGGCCACTTGTTCTGTACTTATCATAAGTGACTCGCGGGGTTGTCCCTCGCTGGATACCGTATTATCTAATGCGACCGTCGAGCGGCATCCGATTCTTCATCTTCTGAAGGTAATCTTGTCCGAACCCTACCATAAGTTCCTCGCTTGATGGCTCCAGATTGCAGACGTGTTATACGCCGGGATGCTTCCGAAATCGACTTGGGATTATCCCGTGTCGATGTCCCTTTGCTGGTCATATTTGTGGTGACCCTCGGAAATTCTCTATCTTCAACCACCGCTCTCCTTCGTCGGAAACACTTAGGCCTTGGTTTTGGCGTTTCGGTACTGAGCCTCTCGAAAACCGAAATTCTTTCGGGGACTGTATTGGTGCAGTTGCACTCCGACAATACTGCCCGAATGAGTTTGGAACAGAGGCATTAAGTTTCTAGTTCTCGAGGACTCCTTTTCATGGTTTTACTCGTACCCCCAACACGATAGTACAACTCGTCTGCTTAAAGGTCGGAGTAACCTATCGTGTGTTGGCACGACTTCTCAGGTATAACGCTATCGTCATCAGACGACAATGTTTCCTTCTGAGGGCAAACTGCCTTCTTTGGGCTTTCAAAAGTCACGCGCCTCGAAACATGCCTTTGTGGGCGTGAGTTCTCGGTGGGCTCCTGGACTTCAATGCGCAAATTGGTGCGCTTAGCTGCCCTGATCTCTTTGTCATGTTGAGGGTGGCGGCGACCCCCAACATGTTAAGTCATTCGGCGCTTCTTTATCGGGCCCAAACGTTCTTGAACCGGAGCTTTGCATCATCCATCAGGAAGTGGACCGAGACGCTCCAAAGCTGACTTCTTTCTTCGGGATGATTCTGCGTGATCTCCCGGAGTAGCCATGGGAATTATCGGTGATTTAGAGTGGTTCGCCGGAGGTTGAACTTTTGCTGAAGGTTGCAAAGGTTACTCTTTAGCCTGAATCGCCGCTTCAGACTTCGGCCTCCAGATTTGGCAGGTTGGTGGCGGCTTTTTGGCCACTTCCTTCTGCAGTCTTCTATGGGCTTCTTGGACTTGAGCCCGTGCTTGCGCTGACAGTGCGCAGCGCTTGCGAATGCGCTCATCAAGTGTTGAACAATTTCGTTTGACACGGACCCATTCATTCGTTGGCGGCTTGGAGGAGCTACTGTTCATTGGTTGTTGAGGCTGTTTGCCTCTCCTGTTCTTCAGATCCGCGTTATAGCGGATTCTGTCAGTTGACTCCATTACCTTTGCGAGTTGCCGCACCAGGCGTTAACGTCGCCTCTGGCAGGCTCTCTTTGAGAGAGTCACCACGCCCTCAGCGGCGGGGGGATTGGCAAGAACAGATTTGACCTGGTTGGAGGTCGGCGGAGCTTCACCCGACGAGACTTTGGCGTCAATTGGGGTGAGATCTTCGTTGGCATTCTGGAGATCCGCGGCTGCGACGCAACGATCTCGGCAGCGAGATCGGTGGCTCCCACTGTGGTCGCCAGATTGTTCGCGGTGAAAGTTGCTTTCATTGATGTCATTGCTTTCTCAAGTAATAGTTTTTCGATTACAAAAGATCCGGTCTTTTTATAAGATCCGGTTATAACAAAATCAAAGAAAAAAGAAAAATTACAACTCTCCTTTTCTCGAACAAATCGCAAGATCCTGTTTTGCGGTCTCTTGCTTGTGTGGGTTCTTCGCCTGCACTGGGGTTAATCCGTGGACCACCGCGTGATCTTGATCCGGTCGGATCTACACGGTATGATGGGTGTTATCTCACGAAGGAAATAACAGTCGGGGGTACTATTTCACCAAGGAAATAATAGCCTTTAGTAATCGAAATCGACCAAGCAAAATCGATACTCTTCTCGGGATCAAAAACCAAGTTTTGATCCGGAGGATTACCGTGTAGATCTCAGATCTGATCTCTCTCGAACTCCTGCCTTATTTGGCGTGGATGGTCGCCAACAACCAGATCTGGAATGTCCAAGTCTTCAAAGCTTCAAGATTCCGAAGTCGAGTTCTCAATCCAGCAGAGTTTTGCCTCAAAAAATCCAACCTCTCAACAATGAGCCTGCCCCCTCTATTTATAGGCTTTTAGAACCAGATCTGGGCTCAGATCTGGGCCCAGATCTGGGCTTGGCCCCCAGGTGGCTCGGCCACCTA
>NW_017973020.1:30058-33961 GCF_001876935.1 Asparagus officinalis | reverse complement strand
TACCTCTTGGTGGTTCGGTTTCCACCGAGCCACCTAGAGGTGGCTCGGTTTCGGCCGAGTCCTCCAGGTGTTTGGTTTTGCGCCCTCTTTCTGGTTTCACGGTTTGTCCCAACTTTATTGTTGCTCTGGACTCTGATTTGTTGATCTAGACTCTGATTTGACAGTCCGGATCCTGATTTGGCAGTAAATCCGCTTCGGTGTTTAACCTCATCGCTTCGTTAATCTGCTTCCTCGCATCTCACTTAGCTTCGATGTTGTGGTCTAACGATCATGCTTGGATACATCGCCCGATGGTTCGTTGGTTTGTCGAATCACCATGCCGAGCTGTGTTAAGGGACCCATAAGCAGTTTTATATGCCTACAGTCTGCCACTGACTTGGGCCCCGCCTATAGTCATCTAGCTCGCCTACAAGCACGAAGCTCACCTGGTGACGTCTAGAGCTCACCGCACATCTGGAGCATGCCTACCAACGACTTGACCTCACCTACTGATTTGAGCTAGTCTGCACTTAATGGAGCTCACCCAAAAGGCTCAACTCAACCAAGGGGCTCAAATTCGCCCAAACTAATGAACAGTGAGTCTCTTCACTCAAAGTATTCTAGATCACATTCAACCTGATTTAGGTTTGAAAACTTTGAAGAGGTTTTGTAGGAAATAAAAATTGCCTTTACATATAGGAACTCAAATCTCGCTTGTTTGAGTTCGCCTACATGCTCAAAGCAAGCAAAGCTCGCCTATTTTCTTAGACTGCTAGCCCAAGTCAATCTTGCCTGCATTCAAGAGACCAAGCAGAGGTCGCCTGCAAGCTTGACTCACATGCATGAGCCAAAGTTCGTCAATATGGCTTGACTCACCCGCACAAGTCAAACTCGCCTGTTTGTTTGACTTGTCAGCATGAGTCAAACTCGCCTGCTTGTTTGACTTGTCAGCCTGAGTCAAGCTTGTCTGATTTCTCGACTCGTCCGCACGAGTCGAGCTCTCCTGATTACTTGAATCCCCCGCTCGAATCAAGCTCGCCTAATTTCTTGACTCACCCGTACTAGTCGAGCTCGCCTAAAAGCTATGCTTACCTACATAAGTCAAGCTCACCTACAAGGAGTTCGCCAGTACGAACCAAGCTCGCCTATAGGCTCAAGCTCGCCTATCGCTTAAGGGGTCCACCAGCCGACCTGCATGTTCTCTAAGCTCACCAGCAAGCTCGCCTGAGCTTTCAGACAGCACTCAATCTCGCCTATAAGCCTGCCAGCCTTGCCTGAGTAGTGCAATCGGTTGCTTGCCTATGGGAGTGGGCCTACCCATGTCCCACATCCTGAGTGATGAAGCATGGCTCTCATCACCTATATTGGTCACATCCTACAACTATAGGGGAGGGTATGGTGCTCCTCACCCCTAAGTGGTCACATCCCAAAACTCAAGGGGTTGACCATACCTTTCCTTTCCTATTTATAGGCCACCTTAGGAAACATGAAAGGGGGGAAGGCTTTTTGAGGAGGTTTAGGAAGCTTGGCATTTCTAAGACTCTTCAACGAGAGGCCTTTTTGCTGCTGGTCTTGTAGTCTTGAGTGGCTGGGCATATTAGCCTTCTCTAAGCATTCAGCCTTGATACTTATCAAGCTCAAGTAAACGAACTCAATCACACATGAGCTTCTACTACATAGTGAAGCTCAATCACAGTTTCGATCGGATCGTCTAAGGAAGCAAGCTCAACGCAAGCATTCATGGGAGGCGTCCTATTGCTACCGAAGACCCCACGTTAAACAAGAAGAGCATTCTCTTCGCTTCTGTTATAATTTGATTTCTTGATTTGTAATAAGTTGTTCTTATCAATACAAATCTCCATCTTTTTGGGAATCAACTTTACTCCCCTACACCAGCTGATCAATAAACCTCATCGGTCGACTGAGCGTAATGTGCATAACACTTGCACAAAACTAGCCTTGATTGGTCAACCGATGTATATGTTGGGTCGACCGACCAGAGGAAAACCCATGTTTCTTGAGAGCAAATCAATTGACTGATTACATTGATTAGTCGACCGAGCAGAGGGAATTTTTTAGTTTTCCTGAGAACGTTTAATTCTCTCAAAACTTCATCAAAATCAAAAATTTGCAAAGAATTCATATATCAAATCTCGATTTAGTGTAATTAGGGTTTACTCTGAAAGTTGAAAAGTACAAATATAAAGATTTGAGGGATTCTAATAACCCTAACATATTTATGTTTGAAAATTTATCATGAAAACAAAATAGATTAACAAAATCTCATGTTAGATTGTAAAATCTCATAAATTTGAGATAATATGTTATAATTTGAATTAATATTTGATTAATTGAGATAAGTGGATATTTATCATGATAAATATCATTAAATGGTGTATGAGTATAATAGCAAGTCTTTTGAGTGCAAACAAGTCCGTATATGTGAAAGAATCGAGTCAAAAACATGCACAAAGGCAAAACCTACACAACTAAAAATTTGTCATCCTGTCGACTGCCGCACAAGTCGCGGTCGACCACCTGACGGATTTCTAGTTTTCCTGTTTTGGATTGGTTTCAGGTTTTATGAGGCCCGGTTGCACATAGGTGTTTATATATCCTCTTTTTCATAAAAATTCACATCTTATTTCAGAGTTTTAAAACCTTAGCAGCCAGCAAACCCTATTATAAACCCTAGATTAATTTTGTGAGAGTTTAATAGCTTTTGAAACGGGGTTTCGATTTGGTTTTGACATGTGGCTTAGAAATCTGTCTTGGCTTTGCATCCTTCACGTTTTTAGTAGATATTCCAGGCGAGTTTCAACACTTCTAACCCTACGCCTTGTTTTAAATGGTTTTTAACAAGTTTTGTTTTGGTTTCATGAGCCTAATCCACTATTTTTGTATAAAAAGAATTTCTTTCATAGTATATGATATAAGGTTTAATCTTTTGTATATAAAAGTTCACCAACGAATTTCCTGAGAATATTATGGATCTAAAACATTTTAAACATGAGTTTAAACTATGATTTGGGGTTTTCATAACTTTTTGATGAATGTGAACACGTTTAGGGTTTAATTAACATATCTAAAATGTTAGATTTTTATCTCATGTGTTAGATAATCATCAGAGGTGTTATTTTAGTAATTGCAATGTTCTATACAAGTTTTACAACGAGTTAAATAAGTTAGAATCATGAAGCACACACAAACACGAACCTGCAGTAAGCAGGCTGAGAAGTTCGGGTCGGTCGACCGTTGCACAAGGCGCGGTCGACCACGAGGCATATCCGAGCATGTGCATGTTTTGACTCATGTTCACTGATTTTGAGGGATTTTCCCGATCTGTATAAGCTATATTATGATATTTATGGTTTGTTAAACACCTGAGGTGTTTGTGAACACAAGATATAGGATTGCACATTGAGATACGTGCACGAACACTTGAATACATATTTCAAAATCGAGTAGACATGCATAGTTGAGATGCATAACACATGTTTGAGTTAATAGTTGTTGGCATAACACATGATAATGCATAACCTATCTATTAGGGATGCTCAGTGTGGACGTCTATCCTGTAATAAGACCTCGGTTGTACCATACTAGGAGTACTTAGACTTTTTCCCATAATGAGAACTCAGCAGTACCAATACTCGAAGATGATCAGGATATTTCCCGATTAGGCTAATACATCTTTATTCCGCTGTACAGTCATATGGATGCATCATCCGGAATAGGGGAGATAAAACCTATTGCAGAAGAACAATTGAGTAAGGACGTTGAATCTACATGATGATCAGGATATTTCCCGATTAGGCTAATACATCTTTATTCCGCTGTACAGTCATATGGATGCATCATCCGGAATAGGGGAGATAAAACCTATTGCAGAAGAACAATTGAGTAAGGACGTTGAATCTACAT
>NW_017973020.1:25995-27788 GCF_001876935.1 Asparagus officinalis | reverse complement strand
ATCAGTTGTAGTTTGCTCCTATGTTAGATTACCTGAGAGTAGGGTACACTTTGGATACATGGCATACATGGTATGATCTATGGTGAGGTTTGAGCTGGATGATATTTCTTTAATCAGTTGTAGTTTGCTCCTATGTTAGATTACCTGAGAGTAGGGTACACTTTGGATACATGGCATACATGGTATGATCTATGGTGAGGTTTGAGCTGGATGATATTTCTTTATGACTGCACCGACTACCCGAGTGTAGTTCGAGATTATGATATTGGCTCTATATGGTTGAGGTTTGGAGTTGTGATATTTTCTTTCCTTTATGTATTGTCTTTCATTCATAGGATTGGAATTGGTATTTAGCGATTCACAATTTGAGACATGGTATAGACTCCAATATTAGATTACCCGAGAGTAGGGTACACTTTGGATACATGGCATACATGGTATAGTCTATGGTGAGGTTTGAGCTGCATGATATTTCTTTATGACTGCACCGACTACCCGAGTGTAGTTCGAGATTGTGACATTACCTCTATATGGTTGAGGTTTGGCGTTGTGATATTTTCTTTCCTTTATGTATTGTCTTTCATTCATAGGATTGGAATTGGTATTTAGTGATTCACAATTTGAGACATGGTATAGACATGAGGGTTTCCTTATTTGGATTATTTCACTCGACGTACTAATTCTCGTGTTGTGGGTTTCTAAATACTAATTTCCACTTAGTGTATTATGAATGATTTTATATCTATAAGTATTAACAATATTTTCTTATATATTCATACCCCTTTCCACTGGAGGTGTTGGAGATGATCTCACTAGCGCTTTGACGCTCGTTGTTTTCCCCTCTTTCAGGCAGCGAGTCCGATGCACGGAGAGTCACAGGTTGATGGGATTGCATCTTAGATTCCATCTAGTTATTTATATTTTGTAGTTATTTCAGAGCTCCACATTTAGTTGTTTATTTTTAGACTTTGAAGATTTTGGTTTTTATTTTGTAGAGGTCGAATGCCTTAGAGAGATGTCATTTGACTCTTGTGATGAGACATATTACATTTATTTTAGTTTCAGAGATATCTTATTTATTTATAGTTAGGCCCTGATGATGTTGTTTATCTGTACTTCCTTTGTGATTATTCTTTTCTTTGTACTACTTCCTTATTAATCGTCTGTTTGTGCCTTCACTTGTTGTTCATTCTACTAGAAAGATGGTAACTGTGATGGTGAAACATGTTGTTGCACAGTGTTGATGCATGGCAGGTTTGACATTCCGGGATTCACCTTGGACTGCAACCTTGTGTGAACCCTAGGGCATCACATAGATTTACATCAAACCTTCAACCCAATTTAAAGAAATCTGTTTCATAACTTTTTAAATCAGAAATATTAATTTTTGTGTCATACAGATAAAAGGGGTGATATTTACACATAAAATAGGTTTTAAAATCCAATAAAAACCAAAAAAAATAGGGATGAGTTTGGGGAAGATGAAACTCACCTCACAAATTCATGCTAAACTCCCACACATGCAAGGAACTCGATCCTCACTCCTCTTGGTCTTTTTGCTTCTCAAAGCTTCTCCAAATCCTATACCCCCATCGGTCGACCGATGCTAAGGATCAATGAACTGACCAGAGGTGGCTTTAGCCAACAGGTTCTCATGTATATTAATGCACATTTACACACACACACACATTTATATATATATATATATATATATAGAGAGAGAGAGAGAGAGAGAGAGATGGGTATGCTTAGTACCAAGCACAAATTTTGTGCTTGGTAGTGAGGTGTCATAT
>NW_017973020.1:0-25944 GCF_001876935.1 Asparagus officinalis | reverse complement strand
AAAATACTATCAACCATAATAAAACTAATTTAATATTATTTTTCATAATATTTTGAAATTCATAGGGTTTTACACTAGATTACCTAGAGGACGAGTTGTAGTCTCTTAGAAAATATTTTCATTATAGTTATAAAATACCAAATCTAACTTAAAATTTTAATTTATAAGTTTTGAAACCATGATAAATCTTTATTTTAAAATAATTTATAAGTCCCTTAACCAAAATTATTTTTAAGAACATATATACAAATATAACTATATATATAAAAACATTGTTAGTATATTTTTCCACTCTTTATCCCTTGGTGAATTTGTTCTACTTCATCGGGCTTTTCTAAGTGACCATTTAACGAGTTTTGTGCTAATTAATCCTAACCCAATTGGAATTAGGTCATTAAGTATGGAAATACTCATTAGGTTTAATTACTCGGTCAACTTAGGTTTATAAGATAGAATCACCTTGAGTTTCAAAAGAGATTTTATCGGTGCTCCTTTTCTCACTCTTATTTTAGAAAGTTAGTTTTTTTAATGTGTGTGTGTGTGTGTACGTGTGGGTCTTGAAAAATATTTAGATCAAGACATCTTGAAAAATTATGTTCTATTCTAAGTTAAGCATGCAAAAATTACATTCCTTTAATTAAAAAGTCTAAGTCAAGACTTTAGTAACGTATACTATTTTGAAAATTATTTCTTAAGAATTTTATTTAGAGTTATTATAAAAGGTGAACTTGAGTGTAAAACTAACTAAGTATTAGAAAATTTAACATTTATCAAATAGATCAATTATCAATTAATTTTATTAATTTTGCAAGTGACTATATTTTTATGTTTTTTAAAGAAGAAGAAAAAAATTGACATAGCAAAAAGGAATAAAACATTAAAATTAGGAGGAAAAATGACTAGTCCCCACCCCCACACCTAAATTTTATATTATCCTCAATACAAACTCTATATTGCACAAAGAAAAGCAGATAAGAGATGAAGCACTTATATTTGTTCGATCGATCTAGAACATTGATGGAATGATAAAAATCTACAATTACGTTTGGTATAAGGAGGATGAAGTCAAAAACTTTTTCTTCTTTTTTCACATTATTTTTTTTTTCTTTTTTTCTTTATTTCTTTTTTCTTTTTTAAAACCAACAAGAAAAACTATTACACATGTGATGATGACAAGCGGGCAACAAGCTGCGCCACTAATCCTTTCTGAATTGCAAAACCCAACCTACGAAATACATACTCAACGAACCATGCTGTCACCACATTCCTATTTATGAATTTCTGTACCCTCCTAAGGAACTCCACCACATCAGCTCTAAGGAAACCAAACGTATCGAAAGTGAACGAGATAAAGTTGTGGTGGTTGTCCTTGCAAGCTTGATCATGTTTGCCCACCTTTGCCTCTGTTGCTCTATCAGCTGCATGCCCAACCTTAAACTCTTCATTACCAAACTCCACCAACGGAGTCACCCCGGTGAGATCAACACAAGCGTGCTTCCCCCCTCTCCAATTATAGACAAGAATGTTTGTCGGCCTTAGAGTAGATCTAGCCTCTCCAATAGGAGTGAGGAAGTTGACTGGCGCTTCCTTCTTTGATGGGATCCCTTCTCTTTAGAGGATATCATACAAGACATCTCTAACTAAGTCGTGCTTGTACTTAAATCCTGGCTGCTTCTGACAGTGGATGGCATGCTCTCCAAAAGCATCCATCTGCGTTCTACGACAAACTGGGCACACTATCCCCTCCACGAATAAAGGAACCAACAACCTGTACCTAAGGATGGCTGGTACTTCCTCGGAGTCATACACTGTCCTAATCCCTCAATAGGCATGGCCAACAAGAAATCCTAGGCGTGCTTTGCCCGCAGGCACTCAACAATCACAACCTGCCTCTCTGAAAGGTCAAAATCCGTCGATAGATCTCTACAAATGCCACCATAAAAGATGTCTGCCAAGTAATGTATTGGTTTTGGGGGACAGACCCTTTAGTGTTGATTTGAAGAAGATCAACCTTAGGTAGCTTGGCTTGAAGAAAGGCCCGGGCAGAAGTAAAATACCCACCTAAAGAAACCTCACACAACCTCTCAAAATGTGGTCTTGGAGCTCGATGGAGTGAATCCGAGAGGCCACAAAAGAAATATGTATGCCATCAGCCACAGCATAGACCCCCAACCCACCCGCCTTGATAGGTAAAGAGGCCAGCCTCCATTATAGATCCCCGAAGCCTGGGCCTTCGGATGTGACAATGCTCTCGACTGACCTCCGAAGCATAATATCAAACTGAGTCGCCACCTGAGCAAAGAGCTGTGGTGGGCAAGTCCTCAAGGCGAAATACAACTTGGACAAATCTGCACAAGCCCTCAAAAGGACAAGCTCGCACTGTGGATTCCTAAGTTGGTCCAACTCCTCCATTAACTGAGTCGCCTTTGCTACCCTCTTTGTTGCTAACCCACCAACAAACCCCTCATCCATGCAAACTGCTCCACCTAAAAGCCTTACTCCATCGCGAGGCCGACTGATATGTGAGGGAAAAAGCCCCTCCAGCAAGCTCCTAGGATCCAATGAGGGCCAGAATAATTCAGTTTTTGTGACATTGGGGTCCAACCCGAGCCTAGGGCCTTTAGTCTCGATCACCTTATATGCCTTAGAAATCTCCAAAGTATCCCCGACCAAGGACGCATCGTCCAAGTATCAAGCATGAAGAGCCAACTTGCACTCTTCCTGCACTTGTAGAATCAACGGGTGAAGCGTGAGCGTGAACAACATAGGCCCTAACGAATCCCCCTGCTGGATCCCCTAAGTAGACCAAATGAAATCCACCCCCAAATAAAGTCTAGTGGGCTGCACATATAGAAATTCCACCCAAGGAGAGATCACCGAACACTTAAGGCACACTTCTCGCTACATACTACTCTTGTCGACCAAATTAAATGCATTATGAAAGTCGACCAAAAGCATGGAGAGCGAGTCCTCCGTATAGTGGACATCAACGAACCTATTAACCGCATACAAAACTGCTTCTACCCCTCCTGAGATTCCCACCCCAAACTGAAAGTCTCCCAAATAACTCGCCATGTCCTTCCCCACCTTCTTCATAGCCACTTTAGAGACAAGACGCCTCCAAATAGTACCTACGGCAATCGGCCTTATGCCCCTATCACTTTTCAACAACGGAGTGAGGGGAGCACTAGCGATAAACTCTGCCAAGGAGGCCGGACAACGCCCTTGCAACCACAAATTAACCACTGGAGTGAGATCCACGAGAAGGTCGTTAGCAATAGTGGACTCCGGACCACAAAGTGCGTCTAATAAGTGCTGGGCACGAAGGCCATCACGGCCACAAGAGGTCGACATTCGGAATGAGAGAAGAATAATTTTTTTCTTTTTTCTTCTTTTTTCATTTTGTTTTTTTCAAAAGAATAAGAAACTATCAAATGAAAGAAGAATAATTCTTTTTATTATTTATATTATTATGAGATAAAAAGTGAAGATGTAGAATAACAGATTGAACATGAAAAGCTCATATTCTATATCAAACGCTACCTTATTGCTAAAAATTCTACCTCGAATTTTAAAGATGTCTAAGATGATGAACTAAAAAAGGTACTTAAATTCTATGTATTCCGAATGCTCTAATAAATTTTGTCACAATTGAAGGTAGGTATCAATAGTGTTATGCTTTTTGAAAACTTTCGATTTGAATTTAGATTCCTTATTAATGAAAGTTTGTATAATCACAACTAGTTCTTTAAAAATTTACTCAAACCCAGGATTCATAGTTGAGGTATAAAAATTTAGTTGATGTTTATTTTCTAGGATCCTAAGTTCATCCTCAAACAGTTCTTTAAAACTAATATTAGGTAAACATGTATCTAACATAGCTCCTTTATGCTGAAAGACCTAATCTAACCCATCTAGAGTCTTCAGCTCCTTACCAAAAATTTTCTCAAAGCTCTGGTCTAACTCATTCTTTACTTCTAACTCTTTAATTAAACTTTCCTAAATATAATTTTTTTTCTAGAGGTTAATTATTTGGATGATTCCCTGGATAAAAAATATTAAGATCAGCAGTCAAATTCTCAAATGATAGCTTCATTTAACTAGTTTTACAATTGATAAGAGCATTAGAAGTGGCTAAGAACGGTCTTTCTAAGATGATAGGCATATGTCCTTTGGGATTGAAAACGGGTTGTGTTTCCAAGACTATAAAATTCACTGGGAAAATAAAATCCCCAACCTTAATCAGAATATCCTCTATCTTACCCATGGGGTCTTTGACAGATCTATCAGCTACCTGCAAAGGGCATCTGATTGGTTTGAGTTCTCCTGCACCTAGTTGTTGATAGACTGAATAAGAAAGAAAATTGACACTGGCCCCTAAATCTAAAAATGCCTTATCAATGAAGCTATTTCTAATAACACATGAGATGGTAGGACAACCTGGATCCTTATGTTTCAAAGGTATGAGTTTTGAGAGTATATCACTGATATTAGAGTAAAGAATACTTTCTTTGGAATATTTATTCTTCTCTTTTTAGTGCACAAATCTTTTAAAAATTTTACATAAGAATGGATTTGTTTAATTATATCTTGGATCATCTCCTCCTGAGGGGAGTATTTCCATGGTCTTAGTCTTGTCTAGAAAGGAAGAAACTGGTTTAAACCTATCAAAATTATGCTCAGGTTTGGGGGATCAGGTTCTTGGTCATCTAAATGGGGTGATTGGTGAATAGATTTATCGGAATAAGAGAGAATTTGTTCAGATTTAAGAATTTGACATGGAGGCATTCTAACTTAATTATCAACCTGTTTCCCTAACCGTAGTGAATGGATTGAATTCACTTGACTTTGGTAGGTTGAACTTGATTTTGTGTCCTTGGAGTTTACCACCGGTTGACTCAAAAATCTTCCTTTTTCTCTCTCACTCATAGCACTAGCTAGTTGACCACATTAGATTTTTAACCTAGCTATGGCTTAGGTGTTAGAATTGAGAATTTGTCCAATTGACTGCATGAAGGAATTCAATGTGTTGGATTTTTAAGTCAACAAGTTGATGGTCTGTGTAGAAGCTTTAATCATAGTCTCCAAACCCTTTTCTAAAATATTAAGACGTTTATCATGATCAAAACATGAAGAAATATGATTTATAGATTGAATGCAAGGAGATTAATTTGGATATGGCAGATTTAGTTAGTGAAAATTATTTTGGAAACTGAAAGGAAATGTGTTACTCTTAGGAAATTGATGGGTTAAAATAGAAGTGAAGTTTTGATGTCAGGAGTAGCTTCCCTGATTCTATACAAAATTTGGGTGATTTCTCTAACCTAGATTGTAGGTTAGAGAAAATGGGTCATTAGCGGGCGTTTACCTGACCTAGTGGTTGATTGTTTCCTAAGAGAAGAAATTCTTCTAAAACATGAGTTGAGGAAAGACAGTTATGACAACCTGAGGTAGAAACTTAGTTGATTTGAGCTGGAGCTCGTTCCTTAATTTCTAAGGTTTCTAACCTGTGCAGGAATGTAGCCCTCTTTACTTCAGAGGTAATGTTTGACTCTATGGAAAGACCACTAGATTTAGAGTTGGGAAACTAATAAAACTTTGTCATCATCATGTTCCAACTTCATGATTTTCTCGGATTAACTCTCTAAAATTTTCCATTCTTCATCACCATTTTTCTTTGATGAAATCCCCTTAACACCTCGATTCTATGGAAATTTTTGAAGAATAATCCAATCCTTAAAAGATGATTTGGCATAATCGCCATTTTTTTAGACTGTGGTGAGGATATTGGATAATAAAATACTCAAACCTGTCAAAATTCTTTCATAATGGCTCTTTGAGAGCTATCTTAAAGTTTTGAATATCGTTTCTAAGCTTAACCGCTTTGTGGATAGGAAAAAAATTTAGAAAAATGGTGATAAATTCATCCCAAGTTGAGATAAAATTCGTTGGTAAGCTATACAGCCATTTCCTGGCTTTGTCCTTAAGGGCAAAAGGAATAAATCTAATCTTAATCGCATCCTCAGATAGTTCTCTAATCTTAATTATAAGATAAACTTTCTCAAACTCAGAGATAAAAATATAAGCATTTTCTATTATATTTCCTAAGAATTTTGGAAGCATATTTATGTAATACGGTCTAAGCTCAAAATTAGTTCCATATACCTTGGGAAGCTTAATGCAAGATATGATTGCATTCCTACTTGAGTAACACATATCTTAAAAAATAGGTGGATTAGCCATTTCAAAAGATGGTTCAACACAAATTAAATGATTGGTGTTATCCCTAACCCAAATTTGCATACACTGAAACAAATGTTTTTAACAAAAAAAATTCTAAGAAAAATAAAAGTTAGATTTTTTTTGAGAAAAAACTAAAAGATCCAAAAGATAATGAGAAAAAGGAGAAGAAAAAAATAACTAAAATAAATCAAAAGCAATCACTTCGTGTCAATCACTTGAAATTCCAGGGTTAAGCCTAGACTCAACTAGACCAGCTCCTAACCAAAAACTCCTTTAGTGAAAAAATTAAAGTTTACTCGGTCAGTTAGCCAAGTAAGAATAGTACTAGAGCGAGATCAAAGATCAATTAAGTACCTCGTTCCTTACGGAGCACTTTTCACAACCCCTAAACCATGTCTTAGACACCAACAGATTCAAGTAAACTTAAACCGATTCACTTAACCCTCGCCTTAGACATCAGCGTCTAAGGAGTTTTAAAATGCTAGGGTTTGTGTAGCAAGGAATTAGTGATTTGTAGGCTATGAAAAGGATGATGAAATACTTCACCTTATCTTGATTAGGGGGGTTTTAACATTAATATTATTTTCAAGCGTGTGCCAAATTAAGATGTTCAAATCACTTGGGTAAATTTCTACTAACTATATGCAACATAACCCTAGGAATTAAAAGTAACTACAAAAGGATGCAAAAAGAAAATTATTTTACTTTTTTAATTAGGGTTAACAATCAAACGAATGTGAGAAAGAGACCTCATGTTTGAAATTATTATCTTGTTAGTAAATGTCCAAGTGGAGGGTGAATTTTATTACATTCAATAAAAGTAATTTTTTTTCTTTTTTTAGATCCTAATTGTCTCTACTTGTGAGAAACTAACTAAAGGGGTAAAATTGAAAATACAAGAAAGAAGAGTCACGACAAGTAAATTTCCAATCTTTAATCTTCAATCCTTGATCTTCAATCTTCAAAATGATTCCTTCACACGAAAACACACAAATTAAAGAACCAAAAGCGAAAAATACTACTTATAAGCATCCTCCTTGGCAACAGCACCAAAAACTTATTGTGGTGTTTGTGAATATGTCAAGATTGTAAGTGCACAATCAAGTTATAGTATAGAAAAATATCGAATCACACGACGAAGTTGTTGTAGGAATTAATCAAAAGTGATTCTTAACTTGTGTGTGTGACAATTAGGAGTGGTAAATATATGGTTATTAAGAGATAAAGAGAGTGAATATGATAATATGGAAATAAAAATAAAACTAGAATGAGAGGGGAGGAAGAAATATAAAGAAAATAAAGGAAAATAAAATCAAGAAACAAATAAAGAAAAATCAAGAATAAAGATGAAAATCAAGAAAGTAAAAAAATAGAGGATTCAACTAGAGATATGAGAAATCTGAAATTGAATCCACTAGCCAATTTCATTTAAAGTTTATGAGCCATTCTCTTTTTATCACATTTTACTTTAGATCTATTAAGCATAGACTATCAAACTACTTAAGGAAAGCATAACTTGTTAAGTTATCATCTAAGTAAATATAACATTCATGAAAATAATAATAACTAGATAGTAATTCTAGAATTCCTCCTATCAATTAGTTCTCTAGTTGATTATCTAAAATATAATCATTTTAAGCACAAGAGAGTAATTCACATTTCATAAAAGAAATTAAACTAGTTTCATACAATGCTAGAATTCCTACAATAATTAGTTCCATATCTTAGAAAATAAAAGTAATTAAATAAAAGGGAGAGAATAAAAATAAAAATAAAAATTAACTCCGAAGAAATTATAACCTCTAAGTTAGAGAATGAAAGGAAAAGAATAAATAAAAAATAAAAATTAATTCCCAAGAGGGTTCTAGCCTCTTGGTAAATAGTACAAGAAAATAAAATTAAAACTATGCAAGAAAATAAATCTATGCTACAAAATAATTGTAAGAAAATAAATGTATGAAGTAAATCTACTCTACAAAGCATATAAATAATTCTAATTCAATAGGATTCTAGTCCCTTGAATATCTAAAGCAAAATCAAAATAAAAAGATAAAAGAGAAAAATTACATTACAAGATGGTTCTAGCCTCTTGATGAAGGCAAATATTTATCTTAATCTTCATCTTTATCATCGAACAAAGAGAAGAAAAGAAAAAATATGTAGAGGTGAAAAAAGTCTTTATTGATTACAACAAAAAGTTACAATTTTGAAAATTCTTCTCAATTAAGAGTAATCATCCACTAAAAATAAAGTTTTTACAAAAATTTTCATACTCAAACCCAACACTCTTTACCTCTATTTATAGCCTACAGCAAGTAATAAAAACCATTGGATTTTACTTAGGCTCAAAGAATTAAATTTTAGCCATAAAAAAGTTTGTTACGAACCAATTAGTTGACCAACTAATTGGCTAATTGATTGACCAATGGATTGGAATTTAAAATTCTAAAAATATAGTTAGCTTCATCCCGTCGAGATTGGCTATTTTTATATATTATATATTAAATTTCACCTTCCGAATTGAGAGATATCACCATTTTTTTATGGCTAATCATCTTGAACAAGATTTTGACTTGATTTCTTTTCATTTTGGATCCTTATTTCTTCGGCTTCTATAGATTGTTTAGCTTGATCTCAGCTTTAATAAAGTGTTAAAGAAGGAAATTTGAGTTCTTCTTTAGCTTTTATTCATTAATTCTTCATTAACCTGTAAATTAAGATAAAACATGTTTATTAGTGGCATTTTTATTTAAACAAAATAGAAAAATAGAGTATAAAATTATAATAAAATGTGATTATCACACACCTTTCTTGTGGGCTAGATATTATAACTATATTATACTTGATTGTACACTTGCAATCTTGGCACTATTTCCACAACACATTAAGTTTTTGCGTCATTGTTTAAGAAAGTGTTCGTAATTAGGAATTTTTTATTTTGATTCTTTGATTTGTGTGTTTTCTTATGAAGGCTAAACTAGAAGATTAAAGCTTGAAGATTGAAGATTGAAGAGTAAAAATTTGCTTAAAAGGTAAGTCCTCTTTCTAGTACTTTTAATTCCACCCTCTAGCTTAATTAGGATTTTCACATTAGAGACAATTATGAGCTAAAACATATTCTCTTGTCGATCCTAATAAAATTCACCATCCACTTGAACAACTACTAACAAGATAATAAATTCAAATAAGAGTTCTCGCTCTCACGTTTTTTTGACTATTAATCCTAACTTTAAAAACAAAAATATTTTTTTACATCCTTTTGTAGTTACTTTTAATTCTTAGAGTTGCATTTCATATAGTTAGTAGGATTTCACTAAAGTGTTTTGAGAATTTTTATTTGAGCACTCACTTGAAAATAATCTTAAGGGAAAAACCCTCTTAATCAAAATAAGGTGAGGGATTTCATCATTCTTTTCTTAGCCTATAAATCACTGATTCCTTACATATAAACCCAAGCCTTCTAAAATTCATTAGACGTTGGCCTCTAAGGACTTGAGCTCATTAAGGAATAAAAGATCCTTAAGTGAACCGGTTTAAGTTTACTTGAATCTGTTGGTGTCTAAGAAAAGGTTGAGCATTTGCATAAAAATGCTCTGTAAGAAAAATGGTACTTGATTAGTATTTGATCTTCCTCTAGTACTATCCTTACTTAGCTAATTGACCGAGTAAATTTTAATCTTTTTACTCAAGAAATTTTTAGCTAGGAGCTGGTTTAGTTAAGTTTAGACTTAACCTTAGAATTAAGGGTGATTGTTTTAAAATGGTTGCTCTTGATTTCTTTACCTAGGTTTTTCTTTTTTCTCACTAATCTTTTAAGTCTTTGGGGTTTTCCTTAAAAAATTTCACTTTTGTCATTCTTAGATCTTTTTCCTAACTTTCTTTTTAGAGATTAGAAAAAAATCCCAAAAGATTTGCTTTAGCGTATGTGAGTTTGGATTAGGGATAATATAAATCATTTAATCCATGTTGAATCAATCGTTGAAACTAAAGATTGAGTGGAGAATTAGAAGAGTATGAGTTAGATCTGTGTTTTAAGAATATCTTTGTTGATAAACTCAAGATACTAGAGGAGTTAGAATTAAAACTAGTCTTTAATAAGGAAAGGATTGAGTCAGATAAAAGTTTCACTAATCTCAGCTTTGACGAACTTTTTGCTAATAACCTTAGATTCATAGAAAATATAGAACAACTATTGTATCATATCTCAATAATAAATCTTGGGTTTGAGAAAACTTTTAAAGAAGAACTAGTTATGTTAGGATAAACTTTTATTCATATGGAACCTGAGTTCAAATCTAAGACTTGCTTTCTATTAGATCAACATCGAAAGTTTAAAAAGCATAACCCCTTTCTTACCTGCCTTCAAATACTGCAAAAAAATATTAAAAACCTCGAAGTGTACAAAATATAAGCATATCTTCAACTTTATCATTTTAAAAAATTTTATAATTTATGGTAAAATTTTCAACAATAAGATTGGATTTGATGTAGAGTGCGAGCTTTTTTATTTTCAATCTTTTACTCTACATATTTACTCTTTGTCTCATAATAATAAGAAAAATAATTTTGTAAAAAACCAAAAAAAATTGAATATTTTGTAATAAATAATAATAAATATGTTATATTATAATAAATGATATTTATTAATGTTTGAGTATGCTAGGAATTGATTTGAGATCAATACAATATATATATGTGAATATAGAAGTGATATCAGGCATACATGCACGGGCCTGAATCTGAAAAAAACGACCAGTTAAAAGTATATGTATTTTACATAACAAAGCAGTTAGAATATGGAAAAACTTAAAAGAATAACATTGTAGGTATCTTCACAAGATTTCCAACAAATTTTATATCATCTCATTCTAAGGTTGGACGTGAAAGTTATGGTCAAAGTACCGAAGGTTGTTTTCCTAGTCAGACTAGGTTTCCTCGTTCGGGTCAAACAAGTTTGTTTCAGGTTTGCCTCTATAAATACATGTGTTTGTTATGAAAATTCTTCTTTTTTGTCATATTTATGAACCCTAGAAGCCACCCTCTCCCCTCAAAAACCCTAGATATTTTTCTTATGAATTTTGAGAGGTTTGTGAAGCACAATACCGACACGAGTGCGAGACCTTCGACGTGTGACAAGGGAGAACGGGTTGTTTATGCTCATAGATTGGTTGTTGTTTATTTTAGAGGCTTAGAATGACGTTTGAGGTAAGATTATCTTCATCCAAACCCATCCCTATAGTTAAATAACTAGTGTAGATGATTAATATGATGTTGAATATGTGTTTTCATGTTTAAATCTTAACTTATGATGTTAAAAATCAGAATTTTTTTATGTTAAAACTTAAACCAATACTAGATTAGTAATTTTTTTTCTTACTATTTATGATAGTATCATGATCATGATTATGTTCATTAGGGTTATTCATAATTTTATTTATATATGAGAAAATTAAGAGATGTATTAAGTATATATTTTCTGCAGAAAACTGCAGCACTTATATAATCTTTAACTAAGATTTTGAAATAGCAAATAAACTCCAAATTTAACCAAACTAGTTCCAAATGAAATTTTTGTGTATCTAGTTTCTAAAACAGAAAACCATTCTAAAAAAGAGTTTGTATAGAGAAAGATATGTTCTTTTTACTAATAACATATCGTGCAAAAATATACTGCATATGTATAATGTTTAACTGAAGATTTGGGATAACAAATAAAGTCCAAACTGAACCAAACTTATGTCATTTGAAATATGTATGAATCTAGTTTTCAAAACTGAAAACCAATTATAAAAATAATTTTTTTAGAGAAAGATATGCTCATTTTACTAACAAAAGTCTCGTCTGTTTTCCTGCTCATTTTGTGGAGTTTTGAGCCACTTGATGTTACACGTATAGTCATGAATATATTGTATTATATATTTGAGAATCCAAAGGGGATTATGATGAGTTTTGATTTGATCATATTTGAATTAGATATCGTTCATACACATGTTGGATGTCGTTGATGAGCACAGCTTAGTACTATATGGGATAGTACGTCGACATACCAGATATACATAGTTTATATATGAGGTGAATATTGTTGATGAGCTCAGTTCAGTACTACATAAGGTAGTGCATCGATATTCCACATGTACAGGCCATTGAGTCAGATTTTAGGAGGCTTGATCTAGACGTCCGTCCCGCACTAGGGTACAATGAGACTCATGAGCCGTATTTCTAGGATGTCTATTTGGTAGTCCATCTCGCACTCATGTTATGCACTAAGATCATGATGAAACTAATGAGCCATTTATACAGTTCAGGATACCAACCGGGTAGTCCGTTGTACTGAGATAATTACTTGGTAGCCTAAGTGTGGCAGCTGTCAGTTATGAATACGACCTATCACTAAACTATATGACCGAGATACATTGCTTTTAAAAGTATACAAAATTTTATATTGATATTTTATTCTATCTCCCCAGTGATAGTGGAAGATATTATAAATACGATGTGTTGATGTCTTAATTCTTTTACTGTTTTCTTTACTTCTTAGTTGGGATCAATGATTAGAGATTCAGAACTTGAGACATGTGGTATATATATGAGGATTTCCTTATTTGGATTATTTCGCTCGATGTATTACGTCTCATGTTGTAGGTTTATAAATGTTAATCCCATTTAGATTCGGGAAAAATGAATCTAGGTAGACTATGCTTAATAGATAGAGCTTTCACTCCATCTAGCAGCCCTTCTCCTGGGGGTGGATGGAGGTAATCTTGTTGTAGTGCTCTGACTCTCTTATTATTGTTCTTTTTCTTTTAAATTACTTTTCAAGTAGTTAGGAGTTTCGGAGAGCCGCAGGGTGATGGAGTTTTGGCATAGTCGTCGTCGCGTATTTTTACTTGTAGAGACTCCACTGTAGTTTTGAGTTTTATCCAGACATTAGAGTTTTATTTTTATATTGTAAAGGCAATGTGCCTTAGTACGATTTTTAGTTCATTCATATTGAGACATTTTTATTATTCAGATATCAGATGTATTATAGTTGAGACATGATTCTTTTTTTATTTATGAGATATCTCTCCCATATCATGTCTATTACATTTATTCCCTTTATTTTGCATGTTTTATACCTGCACTTCTATTTGGTTCCACTAGAGGATATTACTGTGATTGGTAAAACATGTTTATGCATAGCGTAGGTACATGGCAGGTTTGACATCTCTGGTTTTAACTTGGACTGCAGCCTTGTGTGAACCTAGGGGTATCACAGTTAGTATCAGAACTCTGATTCCAGCATCCTAGGATCATTCATGTGTCGAGTCATGGAGCTAGGATAGAGTTTCCTAGGAATCATATATAGAATCCGCTAGAAATTCTTAGAATGAGTGAGGACGTTATATACGTATATTCAAAAATTTACAAATATATTTTTGTGACAACTACCTTACTTTGATTGAAAAGTAATTGCATGAGTGATAAGTTATACGATTTTGTCCTAATTGTATATGTTATATTATTTATGATTGGGATCTCCCATACTGTGTCAAATAAGCTCTCCTCTTAGTATTATAAACATTGAAATAAGGACGTGGTTGAGGTAAAGCTTATACCCGGAGAGCTGGGCAAGTAGAGCCCGATCCGTATCAGGCTCCATAGTATCTGATCGACTTGGTAACACCGATTGCAGAAGCAGAGACTAGCAATACTCGATGAGTGAGTAGCAAGCCAGATTTCACTTTCTAAAGTTCCACTACCAGTTGTACCAGCCTACCTATTGATGAGGTAATATTGAAGATTTTACCATCGCCATATCCAACTATTAATAGACTTGTAGAGCAGGAAACTTAGCTCGGTAAAGATTGAGGAAGATATTAGAAGTTAGGAGCACAAAAATTTTAGGGCACATCGGATTCAGTTACAACCTATAAAAAGAGGAAATATGTGGGAAATACTTTTAGATTTACTTAACGTCGACTCAGTACATATGCGGAGATTAGTTATATTCAGCTTAAAGGATGACGTCGGAGGATAGCACCGATTTTAGTTATGTCGGAGCAGTGAATGTCAATTCCATAGAAGGATTTTATCTACTATTTTAAAAAGAAGCTAGACCTAACCCGATTGGAGTAGGGAGACGTACTAAGAGTTAATTTTGGTAGCAGGATTATCCGGAGACCAGGGCAAGGATAATAAACTTTTTGCAAGACCGAGAGGAACCCAGCAATGGGGTAAGGATTTTCATCACCACTAGTAGATTAGTGGTCAGGGTCAGAAGTCGTAGGGCTATAGTTACGACCAGTAGCAGAAGATCGATGCACCACCTGTCATTCTGAGGATAAAGGGACCAGCATGCCAGATTCGCGCTATCTAGGAAATTCCTGAGGGATAGATAGTCCTATAGATTCTACCGCGAGTAGCACAATAGTCACCAGCCACCGACAGAGTTTATGCAATTGTACCGCGTGATCATGGTGCAAGGGGAGCTTTCTTAGTGATTATTCCTTTCCAGACGGATCTTGTTCGATTCAGGAACTTCTCATTCTTTATCTCTCATACATTCATGGTTAGGTTTTAGCTAGTTGCACAACCTTTAGATGTACCGTTATCTGTTTCTACTCCTTTAGGCGAGGTGCCCCTATTAGGGAGTGACCATAAGATATGTGTCATCAGTCTAGATGAGTCCGAGTTTATCATAGATCTAATCATTTTGCAGATGTTGGTGTTTGACGTCATTCTCGGTATGGATTGGCTATCATCCTACGATGTTTTATGTTAGTATAGACTGTTTTGCTAAAACAGTCAGCTTACGACCATCCAATGGGTCTGAGTTGATAGTAGTGACCTCATAGGACAACCAGTTTGTGGAGTCATTTCTAGCGTACATCGAGGATGTGATGCTACAGGATCGTGGTGCTAATTTGAGCAAGAAGTGAGTGGTCTCAAAGTATCAGGATGTCTTTCAGGATATATTGGGTTTACCTCCAGTGAGAGAGGTCGAGTTTTTGCATTAACTTGTAGCCAGGTACGACACTAATATCCTAAGCACCCTATCGTATGGCACCTGCTGAGATGAGGGAGCTACAGACCCAGTTAGATGAGTTATTATCTTAGGATTTTATTCATTATGGTTATTCTCCATGGGTAGCACCAGTTTTTTTCGTGAAGAAGAAAGACGATAGTATGCGCCTATGTATAAATTTTTGTGAGTTGAACAATGTCACTATCCAGAGTAGGTACCCATTACCGAGGATTAACGACTTATTCGACTAGCTGCAGGGAGCGCAGCATTTTTCTAAGATTGATCTTCATTCAGGCTATCACCAGTTGCGGGTTCGGGAGATGGATATTTCCAAGACCACCTTTCAGCGAAGGAGGATCATTCTCAGTCATCTTTGGGAGTTCATCAACACCCCTCAGGCGAGTTTCATCTCGCCCAATCCTACACCTATGTTTTAAATGTTTTTAATAAAGTTTTCCTGTGTTTTATGAGCCTAAAATGTTATTTTATGTATAAAGATAGATCTTTATATTGTATGTTGCAAAAAGTACAAGTTTTTAATTAATAAAGATCACTCATGAATTTCTTAATGCAGATCTAGATCTAAAAAATTTTCTAACAAGAGTTTTAAAACAAAGATAATTGTTTCAAACGTGTCAACATGCATACATGTGTCTAAAAAGGTTTCTTTTTGTCTATAGTGATTAGATTGTATTTTTTAACATATTCTAGAAATGCTAAATCACGTATATAGGATTTGTAGTATATAGAATCATCGTATAATGGCTTTTGAATCAACCTCGAGGAGCAAAAACCTGTAGAAAAGGTTTCTGTCTCTTCGTGGTCGACCGCTGGGGAATTTTCTGCATGTTCATGTTGTTGCATAAGTTTGTGTGCCTGGCGAGACACCTAGGTTATAATGGATTATAATACACTGGGATTTGTGTATATAAGTTGACTACGGACACGAGTTTTAGATTCACTCACCAAGGCATGAGAGTGAGTAGTAAATATGCTAATTATTTTTATATTACTTTCATGTTGAAGTCCTCGTGTTGGACTATAATCTATTGAAGTCCTCATGTTGGACTATAATATATTGAAGTCCTCGTGTTGGACTATAATCCATTGAAGTCCTCGTGTTGGACTATAATTGTGATGCTCCAGAGTTCACACAAGGCTGCAGCCTAAGATGAAACCCGTATTGTCAAATCTGTTAAGCACCAAACACCATGCTATGACATGTTTAACCATCACAGTCACTATCTCGCTAGTGGAAACAACAAATGGGTGAAGGTACAAAAGAGGGAAATAATAGAAGTAGTACAAAATCAGATATGCACAGAAAATGTATATCAACAAATTAGCCCAACTAAAATAGAATGAAAATATCTTTGAGTATTAAATACATCTCAACGCAATTAGTCAAATAAAATCTCACTAAGGCACTCAACCTCTACAAAATGAATACAACTCTAAAGTCTAAACAATAAACATAACTATATAGTGGAGCTTCAACTACTAAAACTGTACGACGGTGACTATGCTAGAACTCCATTATCCTGCGACTCTCCGAAACTCTAATCTACAAGATACAATTTAAACAAAAAGAACAATAACAAGAGTGTCAGAGTACTACAGCAAGATCATCTCCATCCGCCCCAAGGAGAAGGGCTGCTATATGAAGTGGAGACTCTATCTATTAAGTATAGTCTACCTATATCATTTTTCCCGTATTTAATAGAGTTAATATTTAGAAACCTACAAGACGAGACATAGTACATCAAATAAAATAATTCAAACAAGAAAACCCTCATATATATACCATATATCTCAAATTGTAGATCCCTAAATACCAATTCCAACTCTATGAATAAAAACAACACTCAAAAGAAAATACTCCAAGCCTAAACCATATAGGACCAATGTCACAATCTCTAACTACTTCTCAAGTAGTTGGCGAAATAATAAGAGAATATCATCCAACTCAAAAATCACCATAGGCCATATCATGTATACCATAAATCAAGGAATGTGCCCTACTCATGGGTAATCTTACATGGGAGTAACTACAACTGATGATACATATATATGTGCATCTCCTTATGCAATAGCGATACTCTTGTAATATTCTTACTCAATCGCTCTGCGACAATAGGTTTTGTCTCCTTATTTCGGATACATAAAATAACGATATATTTATAATATTCTTACTCAATCGTTCTGCGGTAAATAGGTTTTATTGCCCTATTCCGCATACATGAAATGATGATACTTTTGTAGTACTCTTACTCAATCATCCTACGAAAATAGGTTTTATCTCCCTATTATGGATACATGAAATAACGATACTTTTATAATACTCTTACTCAATCGTGCTGCGAAAATAGGTTTTATCTCCCTATTCCGGATACATGAAATGATGATATTTTTGTAATACTCTTACTCCATCGTCCTGCGGAAATAGGTTTTATCTCTCTCTTCCAGATACATAAATAACTATACCTCATTATATGTTCTTACCAATTCAACTTGCGACAAAAGTATGTTAACACAACATAAACTAAGCATACATGCATATATCTCAGTGTGCGTGTCCATAACTGATGTTCAATAATATCTCAAATACTAAACAACTCTTAATCATTACAATGTAACAATACAAGATCGGGAAACTCTCTCAAAAATAACAAACAAGAGCGAAACTCAAGAAACTTTCATGTTATATATCAATTATTTCAAATCAGCACATTTGCAGTTTTCTGCAGAACATATCGTTAGTCAATTGAGCATATCTTTCTCTAGACAAACTATTTTTAAGAATAGTTTTTTGTTTTGGAAACTACATTCACATATCTATTATTTGGCACTAGTTTGGTTTAGTTTGTAGTTCATATGATATCTCTAATTTCCAGTTAAATGTTATATATGTGCAGTAGTTTTTCTGCAGAACGTATCATTAGTAAATTGAGCATATCTTTCCTAGGCAAATTTATCTTTAGGAAAGGTTTTCTGTTTTGAAAACTAGATTCACATATCTTAAAATTGGCAATGCTTTGGTTCAATTTAGTTTTCATTTTGTTTATTTAAAATTTCTAGTTAAATAGTATATATACAATAGTTTTTCTACAGAACATAACAAGCATGATTGTTTACCACAAAAAATCATATTTAAATCTTCAATCATGTTTAAAACATACTAAAACATATATAAAAATAATAATAATACTTAAACTTTGATAATCACTTACTGAAATTATCTCGAATATAAATCAAACTCTTGTGTTAATCTAATTAGGGTTTTTCAACCTAATTAACCAAATTCTTCAATCTAAAGCATAAACGTTTAACATATTAAACATAAACATGATTGCCAAACAACTTAGAAAAGATATACATTTATTAAATTATTTTTTAATACTTAAGTATCACAAACCTAGGGTTTTCTCATCTTTAATCCACATGTAAACTCAATTAAATGTCAAATTAGGGTTTAAACAAGATTAGAACATGATTAACAAGTTAAAAAATAAAATTTTGAAAAACCCTAATGATCATTATCATGTTTCTATTATAAACAGCAAGAAAAACATATAGATCTAACATTTGTTTGATATCTAACAATAAAAATCTATTCTTTTTTCACATTAGATTAAGATCTAAGAATGTAAACATAATTTAAACTTTTAAACTAGTTATTTAACTATGAGGATGGGTTTGGATGTAGGTGATCTTACCTTAATATTATGTGCAATCCTCTGAAACAAATAGCAAGTAATCCACAAGTATAAACAACACGTTCTCCCTCGCCACACGTCGATAATCTCGCCCTCGTGTCGGTGTTTTGCTTCACAAAGCTCTCTAAACTCATAAGAAAAAGATCTAGGGTTTTTGAAGGGAGAGGGTGGCTTAGGGTGGCTTCTAGGGTTCATTGTTATAATAAAAGAAATGAATTTTCATGAAAAACATAGGTATTTATATAGGCAAACCCGAAACAAACCTGTTTGACCCGAATCAAGAAACCTAGTCTGACTAGAAAAACAATCTTCGGTATTTTGGTTGTAACTTTCTCATCAGACCTCGGAATGAGGTGATCTAAGATATGTTGGAAATCTATTGAAGAAATTTACAACTTTAGTCTTTTAAACTTTTCCAGATTCTGACTACATCGGTATGTAAAATATAGAAACTCATAACTGGTCATTATTCCCAGATATTCACTCTTTTGGCCTTTGTGTATGTTTTGTGCATTTGCACTCATATTTTTATAAATATACATTGAATTGATCTTAAATAAATTCTTATCATACTCAAACATCAAAATATATTATTTGTCACTATAAAACATATTTATCATTATTTATCATAAAATATTCAAATTTACGGGATTTTATATTCTTCCCCCCTTAAAAGAATTTCGTCCCCGAAATTTCATAATCGTATCTTAGGAATTAATAATATGAGAAAATCACTAAGAGGGGATAATCCGGACCAGAAAACCCTCCCATACACATCTCGTACCATTAATTCCTAGATATGAATCACTAGCAATATTTATGCTTAACAATCTAAAATGCGAATACTCCCACTTAACCTCTAACTAAATGGAACTAATATGTCGGGCAAAAAATCCAAACAAGGAACCCCCCATATATATACCATATATTCCGAATAATTAGGAGCTAAGTATTAATACCCCTATTCTAGCGTTAAATATAAATATGACCATATAGAAAAAATCAAAAAAATCATAAACATCAATAAGCTATAACCAAAATAATTTACCCACTCGAACAGTTACGGGTAACCACGACGCATATCCTCTTCGCGCTCCCAAGAAGTCTCCTCATCTCTTTTCCATCTCTATTGAACATTAACTTAAGGTATTACTTCCTTTGTAAGCCTCTGATCATCTCTAGTAAGAATACAACCTGTAATCTCCACGATAGTTAAATCTATCTGAAAATCAAATTATGGTGCATCAATCACCCTCTGCTGCTCCTCGTCGTGCAATTACTTCTAAATTATCAAAACATGGAAAACATCATGTATACTCGATATTGATGCTAGAATATCTATCCCATACGAAACGGCTCCAAAAATGTTTAACTCTCATGAACGGACCAATATATCTCGGGGTAAACCTTTCCCGTCTACCGAGTCGCTGAACTCGTCGACGATATTTTCAATAAGACATAGTCCCCAATCTAGAACTCTAATGGTCGTCGTCTCTGGTCTGTGTAACTCTTCCGACGACTATGCGCTACAAGAATACGCTTTCAAACCTCTATTACCTTCCCTGTAGTCTGCCTCACAAGCTCCTGTCTAAGCAATAAACTTTCTTGTAATTCTATCAAATGAATAAACAATCTATAATGCCTCCCGTACCATGCCTCATACAGTGTCATACTAATAGTCTATGATAAATAATATTATAATCACACTCAATCAATAGGATATGATCCTCCCAGCTATCCTGTAAGTCTATAATACATGTTTACTACTTATTTTTCGACACTTGGTTTACTCTCTCCGTTTGTTCATCCATCTGCGGGTGAAAAACACTAGAATATCACACTGGTTCCCTAACAAATTCTGGAAACTCCTCCAAAAGTGCCTCTTCACATCTTTGTACATTTTCATTGTACCTGGATATACTATATATCTGGTATGATGCGCCTCAACTATCGCAAAATATAAGTTATACCCTCCGAGTTTGCATCAAAACACCTCCTAGTCCTGCTAATGATGTGTTCACGTAAACGACAAATGTTGTATCACTGCATAGAAAAGTCAAAATTGTTATTGTAGTCTATCTAGCCTTAATAGTCTCAAAAGCTCCCTAGCACCCTGTGTCCAAAGCAAACTATACATCCTTCTTCGTAAGTTGTGTAAATAGCATCATAATCTTCAAAAAGTCCCGAATGAAGTTTCTCTCATACCCTACCAAAACTTCGTATCTCCATAATGGTTCTTTGTGGCTTCCAATCAAGTACAGCCTAAATAATGGCTGGATCCACTGTGACGCCCCTACTGATGATGTGACCTAAAAATCTGATCTCTTACAGCCAAAACTCATATTTGTTAAACTCAGCGTATCACTGATGTTTCTAATCTCGACTGTCCACTATGCCCGCAATGCTAATAGAGGATGTTGCTTGTGTTCTGCCTCCGATCTCAAAACGATAAGGATGTCGTCAATAAAACGACTATGAACTGGTCCTAACATGTATAAAAAACCTGGTTCATCAAATCAATGAATACGCGGGTGCATAGGTCAGCCCAAATGGCATGACAAGAACTCAAAAAACCCATATCGAGTCAGAAAATGTGGTTTTAGAAATATCCATTTACCACACTCGCAATTGGAAATAACTAGAACAAAGATCAATCTTCGAGAAATGTTGTGCTCCCCGTAGCTGGTGGAACAAGTCATAAATCCTTAATAATGAATATCTGATTCGGATAGTGACTTGCTCAACTCACAATAATCGATACACAATCGCATGCTATAGTCCTTCTTCCCCATGAAGAGGACCGGTACTCCCATGAAAATAACTCCTGATAATAAAACCCTGAGTTAACAACTCATCTAGTTGAGTCTATAGCTCCCTCATCTCAGCGGGTGCAATATGATATGATAGGGTGCTCGGAATATCGGTACGATGCCTGCTGCAACTCGATGCAGGAAAACAACCTCTCTCATTAGAGAAAACATAGGTATGTCCTGAAAAACATCGTGATACTCTGAGACAACTTCGATCTCGCTCAAAACTACATCCAAATCACGTATCATCACCTTCTTGATGTATGCCAGAAATGGCTCTGCATTCTGGTTACCCTATGAGGTTGCTACTATCTATACAATCCTAATGAATGCTCACAAGCATACTATTTTAGCAAAACAGTAGATACTAATATTGTAGGATTATAACCATTTCATACCAAGAATGATGTCGAAATCCGACATCCACAAAACAACCAGGTCAAAGATGAACGCAAACTCATCTATACTAATGACACATCTCATACATATACTCTCTAATAGGTACACCTCCCCTAGAGGAGTAGAATTTGATAACTGTACATCTAAGAGATGTGTAACTAACTGAAGCCTATACATGAAGGCATGAAATATGAAAGAATACAAAGTTCCTGAATCAAACAAGATTCGAGTTGGATCAGAATTTACTATGAAAACTCTGCTCGCACTATGCTCACGCGGTATGACTACATAAACCCTATCGGTGGCTAGCGACTGTTGTGCTATTAGTGGTGGAACGTATGGGTCCATCTGACCCTGATGAATACTCTGAATAGCATAATTCTGGCCTATTGGCCCCTAAATCCTCAGAATAACCGGTAGTACATCTATCCTCTGATGCTGGCCGTAACCGCAGCCCTAAGACTATTGATCCTGACCTCTGTCATGCTGGTCTCTAGCTGGTGTACTATGACAATTCTTTGATCTATATCCGATATTGTTACAATTATATCATGTGTCCTGAATCATGCGCTACTGCGGCGCTATTAAATCATGTTGTGCTATCTTCTTATAATATCTTTGTTGATGATGGTAAAAATCCTTACCCCACTGTTAGGGTCCTCTAGATCCCACAATAAGCCTCTTGCCCTTGTTATTGCCATCATGCTGGTCTTGATTTCATAATTAACTATAGGCATATTTCACTGCTTTAATCAAACTAGCTCTAACTTCTTGTCGAAGAAGTAAACAAAATTTTCCCAAATAAGTGATATACGTTGTCCCGGTGAAAATCTAAAAACGTAGCTATTCTTTGCTACTATTCCCCGATGATGTCCTCTATGCTGAATATTTTTAACCTCCGGTTTGGTATTGAGTCGACGTTAAGAAATTTTCACATATTCCTTTTTATTTATGAGTTGCACATGAATCTAGTGTGCCCTGCACTATGGTGTTCTCAGTGTCTGATATCCTTCATATTCTTTCAGAGCCAAGCCTCGTGTTATGCGGTTCTATTAACAGCTGGTTGTGGTGATGATGAAATCATTGGTACTGCCTCTTCATTAGGCATGACTAGTACAATTAGTGGTGGAACTCCAGAAAGTGATCTTGCTGGCGAAAACGGATACGCCTTTCGGTCCTCGAGTGCTACAAACTCTTACTGTAAACGGTGCCATAAAGTCAATCAGATACTATGGAGCCTGCTGCGACTCGGGCTCTGCTTGTCCAGCTCTCCGGGTATGAGTTTTATCTCGACCGTATCCTCGTCCGAACATTTATAATATTGAGAGGAGAGCTTATGATCATAGTAAGTGAGATTGCAAACATATATACATATATATATATATAACATATCACAATACGTATACATAACATATAATATTCACGTAAATACTTTAAATCAACATAAAATAATTGTCATAAAAAAATTTTCAAAATTTTGAGATATATGCACATATCTTCCTCACTCATTCTAGGAATTCCTAACGGACTCTATACATGAATCCAAGGAAACTCTATTCGAACTCCACAATTTGACATAAGAATGATCCTAAGGATGATACAACTAGAGCTCTGATACCAACTATGACGTCCCAGGGTTCACACAAGGCTGCAGTCCAAGTGAAACCCAGATTTTCAAACCTTCCAAGCACCAAACACCATGCTATGACATGTTTCACTATCACAGTCACTATCTCGCTAGTGAAAACAACAAATAGGTGAAGGTACAAAATAGGCAAATAATAGAAGCAATACAAAATCAGATATGCACAGAAAAAGTATATCAACAAATGAGCCCAACTGAAATAGAATGAAAATATCTCTGAGTTTAAAATACATCTCAACACAATGAGTCAAATGAAATCTCACTAAGGCACTCAGCCTCTACAAAATAAATATAACTCTAAAGTCTGAACAATGAACATAACTATATAGTGGAGCTTTAACTGCTAAAACTATGCCACGGCGACTATGCTAGAACTCCATCATCCTGCGGCTCTCCAAAACTCTAATCTACCTGAAAGATACAATTTAAACAAAAAGAATAACAACAAGAGCATCAGAGCGCTACAGCAAGATCACCTCTATCCGCCCCCAGGGGAAGGGCTGCTAGATAAAGTGGAGACTCTATCTATTAATCATAGTCTACCTATATCATTTTTCCCATATTTAATAGAGTTAATATTTCGACACCTACAAGACGAGACGTAGTACATCAAACAAAATAATCCAAACAAAAAAACCCTCATATATATACCATATATCTCAAATTGTAGATCCCTAAATACCTATTCCAACTCTATGAATGAAAATAACACTCAAAAGAAAATACTCCAAGCCTAAACCATATAGGACCAATGTCACAATCTCTAACTACTTCTCAAGTAGTTGGCGCAATAATAAGAGAATATCATCCAACTCAAAAATCACCATAGGCCATATCATGTATGCCATAAATCAAGGAATGTGCCCTACTCATAGGTAATCTTACATGGGAGTAACTATAACTGATGATACATATATATGTGCATCTCCTTATGCAATAAAGATATTCTTGTAATATTCTTACTCAATCGCTCTGCGGCAATAGGTTTTGTCTCCTTATTTCGGATACATAAAATAACGATACTATTGTAATATTCTTACTCAACCGTTCTGCGACAAATAGGTTTTATTACCCTATTCCGCATACATGAAATGATGATACTTTTGTAATACTCTTACTCAATTATCCTACGAAAATAGGTTTTATCTCCCTATTATAGATACATGAAATAACGATACTTTTATAATACTCTTACTCAATCATGCTGCGAAAATAGGTTTTATCTCCCTATTCCGGATACATGAAATGATGATATTTTTGTAATACTCTTACTCAATCATCCTGTGGAAATAGGTTTTATCTCTCTCTTCCAGATACATAAATAACTATACTTCATTATATGTTCTTACCAATTCAACTTGCGACAAAAGTATGTTAACACAACATAAACTAAGCATACGTGCATATATCTCAGTGTGCGTGTCCATAGCTGATGTTCAATAATATATCAAATACTAAACAACTCTTAATCATTACAATGTAACAATACAAGATCGGGAAACTCTCTCAAAAATAACAAACAAGAGCGAAATTCAAGAAACTTTCACGTTATATATCAATTATTTCAAATCAGCACGTTTGTAGTTTTTTACAAAACATATCATTAGTCAATTGAGAATATCTTTCTCTAGACAAACTCTTTTTAAGAATAGTTTTTTATTTTGGAAACTAGATTCATATAGCTATCATTTGGCACTAGTTTGATTTAGTTTGGAGTTCATATGTTATCTCTAATTTCTAGTTAAACGTTATATATGTGCAGTAGTTTTTCTGCAAAATGTATCATTAGTAAATTGAGCATATCTTTCTCTAGGAAATTTATCTTTAGGAAAGGTTTTTCTGTTTTGAAAACTAGATTCACATATCTTAAAATTGGCAATACTTTGGTTCAATTTAGTTTTCATTTGTTATTTTAAATTTCTAGTTAAACAGTATATATATACAGCAGTTTTTCTACAGAACATAACAAGCATGATTGTTTACACAAAAAATCATATTTAAATCTTCAATCATGTTTAAAACATACTAAAACATATATAAAAATAATAATAATACTTAAACTTTGATAATCACTTACTGAAATTATCTCGAATATAAATCAAACTCTTGTGTTAATCTAATTAG
>NW_017973019.1:22687-24169 GCF_001876935.1 Asparagus officinalis | reverse complement strand
GCATAAAATATGCAATTTTGTGAAAATTCTATATTCTTAGTTTTTGGACTTAACAATAATCAAATACATCTTTTATTAAGTCTATTTAATCATTGTGCAAAGTTTCAAAACATGGTTTAGCCAAAATATCAAAATTCACATATTTATATTTTCGTGTTTTGAACTATTTTGCTAAATGATGATTTTTCACAAATGGGAAATGTAATTTGGAAAATTCTTTTTGTAACATGCTCATTTACATATTTATATACATTTCCCAAAGTTTCATTATTTTTGGACTTCATTTGTTATTTTTAACATATTTTCCAAAGTGGTTTAGCCAAAATATCAAAATTCACATATTTATATTTTCGTGTTTTGAACTATTTTGCTAAATGATGATTTTTCACAAATGGGAAATGTAATTTGGAAAATTCTTTTTGTAACATGCTCATTTACATATTTATATACATTTCCCAAAGTTTCATTATTTTTGGACTTCATTTGTTATTTTTAACATATTTTCCAAAGTCTCAAAAAACAGCTCTAAAACCAGTTTTTTCTCTGTAGTATCAGATTTCGGTCGACCGCACCGGTCAACCGCTCATATGTTCATTTGTTCATTAGGCAGCAGAGAGTTTGTCGGTCGACCGGTGCGATCGACCGAGAGCTCAAAATTTCCATCGGTCGACCGCACCGGTCGACCGACGATTGTCCAGAGCTGGTCTTCGTGTTTTTGCTCTCCGTCGGTCGACCGACAGAATGTTTTAAGCTTGTTTAAGGGTTTGGTTTATGAAGAAAGTTTTACAAGAGCTTGAGGAGATTATCAATTGTATTTTGGGCATTTTCAATCCATCTCTCTATCTTGATCTAGAGAAGTTTTCCTAAACTCAACTCTAGCTTTTATTTATAATTATTTGTTAATTATCATTTCTATTAAAGCTAGTTTTATATTGAGTTTAGATTTGATTTTATCTCATTGTTACACACACCCACATGAGCTTATTGTATTTACATACATAGTATATTAGGGTTGTGAGAGATTGTAACATTGAGTTGTGCTTAATTGAGTTCTCATCTATTGTAGAGAACAAATTTATATTTGTTACATTATGAGTGTTGTAAGGTTTTCGGTGAGCTAGAAACCCGAGTGTGTTGTGGAGTTTTCGGTGAACTATAAAACCGAGTGTGAGGAGTGAACGTTGATCGGTGAGCGTTGAAAACCGACACTGTGAGGTGTAAACGTTATTCGGGTGAGCGTAGAAAACCCGGTTGTGATAGTGGATTTCTCCCCGGGAGTGGGGAGCGGAGACGTAGAACGGAAGGTCCGAACTCCGTGATCATATCGTGTGTTTGAGTTTGCTTTGGCGCACTTAATCTTATGTTTATATTTCTTGTCGCCATTGTCCATAGCTCATTATTTATATCATCCACTATCTAGTTCATTTTGTTTACTCTTGTATTAGTTTATATATCCTTGCATATATATTTCATCATATAAGA
>NW_017973019.1:4104-10037 GCF_001876935.1 Asparagus officinalis | reverse complement strand
TATATGATTGAGCTTAAAGTACTAACACACATAATATAAAACCTAAACTAAATATACCCAAGCTTGATTGATCTTCGATGTAGCTCAACTTGGTATACTTGCGGATGAAGCTAGAATTTGGATCTTCCATTTGAATTGCATAGGCTTCACTCCACAATTCCGCCAACCTCCATTGGATATGATCGTGAATGCGCAATTCCATCCATCATCCAACATATTGTTTTCCTAGAATAAATATAAAACACAAACACTATACAATAATATTAGATATAAATTGTTTATAAATCATCATCAAAATAAGAAGACCAACAAAGAGGATTATCCTATCTTGTTCTCATTATCTTCATGACTTGATCGCAGATCATATTTATTGAATTTCTTAGTAAATTTCTCGGCAACCTCTACCTTCTCAATCAAATCTTTCCATAAGTTAGCCTTGACAATGCCCATGTGGGCTTCCACACGGCTGAGAAATATGTGCAGGCATGTCTGGAACAACATCAATAATGGCATGTCTCGGCATTATAAGGACAGGTTACGAAACCATTCAATGTAATATCTAACCAAATCATATTCACCTGTTTTTCTAAAAGTAACCTAGCCATTGTTACATCAGATTAGTCCTCATGGAATAGGGACAAGAACTGTGATTCTAAGTCATAGCAGGATTTTATTGACCATCCGCATAGAATATGGACGAGAACTGTGATTCCAAGTCAGAGCAGAATTTGATTGATCCTTTGGTCATATTCTAGAACTAGTTAAAGGCTACCCCATGAAGGGTGCCGATGAAAACTTACACCATGATGGCATCATTCCTTACTACATTTTCTATTTGCTTTTGAAAGTAGTAAGAGATTCCTTACAATCAAACATATATAACATCAGTGGCTCAAACTTTAGTGGGTAAGGAATTGAGTCCTACTCAATGGTGTAAGGTCGGGTGATCCTAACCTTTTTCAGCTCTGGTCGATGCGTAAGAGTGGTGAGTAAGTTCTGGAGGTTTTTGAGGATCCTTGCCTCATGTTTCATCTTTGGTGGAGACAATGTCTCAGATCTGACTGAGAGGAGAAGGCATCTTTTAGTGTGATGGCTCCTCATTACGGGAGATGACAAGTGGTCGCTTCCCTTTTCAAGTATTCTCAGGGGGCTGAGAGATGAGTAGCAGTTGTTGAAGCATATTTTTGAGTCACTCGAGGGGCTCATCGAATGCCTTTTTTAGGCTTCAATCTAGCAAATAAGATCACTGTTGCCCTCTCTATCTGCCATTTTGATAATTCACTCTCACTCTTGACATAAGGTAGGAGTTGTATTTGATGTTACGGCTAAGTTAGCATTGCTAGCAAAAGGATGATCTATCTATGCAGGAGCTCATTGAACAGGCAACCTCAAACAGAATAGTCTAAAGGGATAGTTACTCCACTGTCTTACATGAGTGTCGCAATAACCACCATTACCTCAAGAAGTATTCTCCTAATGCCAGGAGAATAATCTGTATCTGACGTGTTATCACCATCTTCTCTAGTTACACCAATCATGTTAACTACAAACTATTGGAGATCAAGGTCAAAGATAGCGTTGTTCTTGCGAGATTATTATCACTGCTTGTTCTTAACCTTTGAAGGCTTGGGAACAGGCTAAGACGGACAAATGCTAATTTTTTGGCTGATGGAGAGTTACATTGGCAATTTGATTAAAATTCTGATACAATCTCTTTTAGGTCATGCAATACTAACATTGTCGCGCTCTCTTTAGAGAGAAGAAATCCCTTAAATCAAAAGGAGTATCAATCTAGCTATTGTCAATACAGTGGTCTCTCTACTTGAAAGTAACATCGCCAAGCTAGATTTTAGCATTTGAATGTCCTGTAAGACGATGTTGCCTTGACCAACGGCTGGTGTGGTCAGACTTTCACTCATCACAAGTTTGTGACTGAAGTTGAGAATCATGATGGGCGATAATCTTTCAATCTGAGAGATTTATCAAAGGGTAACCCCAATTATTGGCTTCTTTTAAAGAAGCGATACGAGCATCATGAGACGCTTTAAAGTGAATCCCTGGAGAGGTTGTGAACTAAAAGTCCAAGTTTAGGGGATGTTTAAACATGGGCAAGGGTCGATATGCTCTTGGAAAAGGTCAACTTCCTCCGAGCAAAGTTGAGGCTGATTTCACTCTAGGTGAGGTTTGCTTCGTTGTGGGTGAAGCTAGCAGTCATTTTGGAGCTCTGGCCATAGGCTAACAAGATTAGGTCTGAACCTAATCTCGAATGGCGAAAAACCTTACAGTAAATTCTGGTTGTAGCCATATCCATCTTCTCAGAGGAGTTGAATTCCTCAAACTTTGCCTAATCAAATTTAATGATTAATAATTCTGTGATGGACCCTAAGGAATTGATGTCAGGCTGTCACATGATCTTTTCATCATTTGAGAAAGAAGTCCTAAGCAAAGTCGTCATCCTCTTTGTGGACTTGAAATTTATAAATAAAAGAAGATTATGAATCTAAGAAAATTTACAGAGGATCTGGGTCCTTTTTTGTGTGTTGAAGTCTATTTACATTTGTCTTCTACTAATGTTCTCAGCAGTAGTTGATGGGTTTTTGCTTAACTGACAATCTCTAAGTAAAATATATGAGTATTTACCTTGAAGATATACTAACAGATACTTTCTCACAAGAACTATTACTTAACCTAGATGACTAGCTGAAGATAATGAATCTCATCTTACAAGTCTAGTTTATCGAGCTAAATGATTAGCTGATGAGAATGATCTATAAATATTAATGAGAATAGAGCACGGTCGGGCTCGTTGTCGACGTCACTCTCACACAAAGCTTCAGTCAGTAGCCTCTAAATCCCTCTCTCTCTCTTATCAAATGGCAAAAAACTTAGCCAAGAACAATGCTAGCTCCTAGATTAACCCTCCCCCTCTTTGCATTGATCATACTTATTTATAGGCTTAGAAGTATTAAATGGGTGAATTAGTGGGTATTAACTCAACTTGAGAATAAGTGGGTGAGTTAGTAGGCATTAACTCCCATTAAATTGAGGGAAGTGGAGAAAGCCATGCCCTCCCCCGTGTTCTAAGCGAAGCTCAGAATTGACTTAGGGCGAAGGTTGCTAAAGCGAACTTCGCATTCTGAGCGAAGCTCAAAATGAGCTTGGGGAGAAGTTCGCTAAAGCAAACTTCACGTTCTAAGCAAAGCTCAGAATTGGCTTGGGGTGAAGTTCACTGAAGCAAACTTCACGTTCGATGCGAAGCTTAGAATTGACTTAGGGTGAAGTTCGCTGAAGCTAACTTTGATCTAGAGATTAACTCCACTATGGGCCAATTGCGCTAAGATTTTGAAGCCCATTTCGTAGGGATTCCAAGCCCAACTTCAATGTGGGCTAGGCCTCAAAATGATGTTCGCTCTAGGTCTCAGGCGAAGTTCACTTCAAGAAGCAAACTTTGCTTGGCTTTGGACTTGGGCGAGCTTAATTCTAGGCTTAGGCCTAACTCTGTCTTATTCAGTAGTTGGCTCATGGGCATCCACTTACTGAGCCTGTATTGGGCTCAAATATCACGCTTGTGCTGAGTATCGATCTAGGTCTCTCGTGACTCAATAGATATATTTTGACCATTTATAGTTACATGATCCAAAACATCACTTTAAAAAAATTATATATCAAAATGTTACTAATAACTAATGATATAACTAATATGATTTTCAATATGGGTAAAACACTTCTAACCAAAAACTAACTTCTCACAAAATGGGTATATTAGACTCTTTATGCTAAATGATAATAATATTATTCACGAGAAGTAATATCTACCCTAGAAAATAGAAGGCATCAAAGACTTGATCTCTTTAGACAAGTTTTCAAACCTTGAGAGGTGCTATTTTCTTATGGCAAAAATCTCATAGGTCAAATACAAATCAATGCTCAAGGAAAAAAGCAAGTGCATAAATTTTTTATGCACACTAAGAGTAATCCTATAAGAATTTATGATCTCAAAGAGATAATTTAGACATATAATTTACCAAAAAAACTGTCATTAGAATCCTGTATCATTTGTGATTCTTTGTTTAAAGAGAATAAAGCTTAGAGGGGCGTTGTTCAAAATTCTTCAAATGTCATGTGTTTTTTTGAAATTACATTAAGTGTGTGCTTAGATTCAAGGAATTGTTAAAATATGGTGAAATTTTGTAATTAATTCTAATCCATTGCTTTGGGGATCATTAGAATTTCATTTATATAATTTTCAACTCCACGGTCATTTTGGTATTTTTGGATTTTAAGGTGATTGTTTGGTTTCTTTTTTTTAAGAGCTTGTTTGAAATTTATAATTATTAGGAGTTGTTTGTAATTTTTATTTTTTTCAAAAGTTCACTTGTGATTTTTATATTCTCATAGGGGTTTTCCTAATTTTTAAAATTTTTAGGGGCATTGTAATTTCAAATTGTGCAGCAGGCAAATCAAAAGCATTAGATTTTCAGAGCGTTTTTAGTAATTGAGTGTTTCTTATATTTTTATAAATTTTGGTATGTTTTTTTATTTTTAAGAAATTTCTAGAGGTTGTTTGTAATTTTTGAATATTCAAAGGTTGTTTGTAGTTTTAGCTTGTTCAAAGCACTGATTGATGATTTCAGATTTCCAGGATGTTTTTTTTATTTTCACTTCTTTCTAGATTGTTTTCTTCAACATAATATTTTTTGAAGTGTGTTCATAATTTTTAAATTTTTGGGTGTTGTATGTAATTATAGATTGTTCATGAAATTGTTCGAAAATCTTTCATTTTTAAGGTGTTTGTTTGTAAGTTTTGGATTTTTTGAGGTGTTTGTTACAATTTTTAGATTTTTTAGAGGGATTATTTGTATTTTTTAAATTTTAGGGTGTTGTCTATAATTTCAAATTGTTTAGGGTATTATTCAAAATTCCTATATTTTTTGGTGATTTTTGTAACTTTTAGAATTTTCGGTGAGGAGGTTATTAGTTATTTTTAAATTTCATGATTCTACTTGTAATTTCATATCATTCAGGAAGTTATTCAAAAATTCCATATTTTTAGGTTTTTGTGTAAATATGCATGTAAACTCTTATTTACTTTATATAATAAATTTATTAGCTTTGTAGAGCATGCATTTTTTAGTCTCCTACTTATGCTTAAAGTTAATCCAATATAAATTTGAAACTCATCTTATCAATATTCTTCTCAAACATATTTTCAGTCAAAGATTTACTCAATGAGTTTGCCACATTGTTGGTGGAAGCAACTTTGCGTATGTCTTTGTCACGCCCTGCTTCCCAAAATACCCGGGAATCGGAACGTGAATAACCCCGCGACGTATTAGATTAAGAAGAAATATACACTATTTTTTTCTCTTTACTTTTCTTCTCAATCCAATACGCTAAGCGTTTGAAAATAAATACAATACAAAGGCACAGGTCCCCGATCACAATAGCAAGAATATAAGGACAACCCAGAATAAGAAATAGACATATCATCAATAGTAAATCATCCCAGACATGAAAATATGGGTCCTTTTCTTTTCTTCTCAATCCAATACGCTAAGCGTCTGAAAATAAATACAATGCAAAGGCACAGGTCCCCGATCACAATAGCAAGAATATAAGGACAACCCAGAATAAGAAATAGACATATCATCAATAGTAAATCATCCCAGACATGAAAATATGGGTCCAACATACCCTTATACAAAATGAACAAATGAAATACTGAATAGATACAAAATACATCGTTCAAGCAAGAATGGAAAGAACTACAAAAGTAACTGGAACCATCAACTAATAAATGAAAAGAATAGGCTTCGACTCCTTCTTCTACTCCGTCTACAAGGCACTCCTGCTGAGAATCCTCTGGATCCTACTGAACCTGTTCTTCCTCTAAGTCTGACGTACACCAGAGAAAACAGGTGTACGTCAGCGTG
>NW_017973019.1:3000-4059 GCF_001876935.1 Asparagus officinalis | reverse complement strand
GAAAACGATACGATAACAGAAATGACAAAAGAACGTGCAACTAGAAATCTGACAAAATCAACATGCAAATTCACTACTAAAACATGATAATCATAAGAATCCATAAATCAATCGGGTAACGAAGTCATGCAGCTAGCAATCAGAATAATTATCCAAGTAACAAGGTCATACAACTAGATGTAATTAATACTTAAAAATCTATAACAAGAGACGTAGTACGTCGAGCGAAATAATCCAAACAAGGAAACCCTCATGTATATACCATATGTCTCAAATTGTAGATAATTAAATATTAATCCCGATCTATGTATGAAAAGAAATACAACCGGCCTACATCTCACAAGAATCCATAAATCCTAACCAAAGTAACGACACCGATTCACCTTGACCCAACAACCACCCTAGTGGAGACACCGATCCACTAGTAACAAGTCATGTAATTAGCCATCCTATAACAGGTCACTAGCACATATCTCACACAGAGTCAATGCTCATATCATCGGATAACTGACTGTTTGCATATCCCCTACGTGTATCCAATAAATTCAGGAACCAAAGTAGCAACACCGATCTACTTTGACCCAACCAACAAACCACGGTGGCGACACCGATCCACTGTGACTCAACAAACCAACCCCAGTGGCGACACTGATCCACTGGTGCGAGTCTGGAAGGTACATCAATAGTTTTATCCGATTACATGAACATGGACTTTCCCATCCCAACTCTTCTCATTTTCTAAGTCAACAATCAAAGCCTACAATATCTCTGGTTCACCACCTAAATCAGTCAACACACCCACACATGTCACTAGGTCTGTTCATGACACACGAGGCCACTAAGTCATGAACTACTAAGGGTTATCAATCACAGCATGACACAACAAGTAATTAAGACTAATACAATAAAATAAAGATTACAAAACATGATTAGAAACTATGAACAATTCATTATGCATGAACAGTATAAGAGGGATCACATTCAGTAGTTATCATACACATGAAATATCAACGTCACTCCCAATAAAATCATACGACTTGTCGGGCCGGGTCTCACCGC
>NW_017973019.1:0-2990 GCF_001876935.1 Asparagus officinalis | reverse complement strand
TCGAGTTAACTTACGGCATCGACTCGAAGATTGGTTGTCGCACTCCGTCTTTCGTGTCGATTCACGCGTGTTGACACGTCAGGTCGGGTCGACACAGACACTGTCCAAACGATATCATTCCTAAACATGTTATTCTTTTTCTACATGAAAATAATATTTTCCTACTTTATATATTACCTTTAATTTATTTCTTTTTCAATAATATTTTGTAAATCTAATTTTAACACCTAACTTATCATTTCATGCCCGTAATCTCTTAAAATGCAATTAACATTATCAATCTAATTTTCACCCGTGCGCTCATCATTTCATGCTTGTCAACTTTTAGATATATGCTAGTATCACACATCCTCATTCCACGCAGATATTCAAAAATGCAATTTAACCACAATAATGATATTAATCATAATATATATCTAACTAAGTTAATTAACAATATAAAAGTGATACTAATTGAATGGTGAGATCTTGCCTCGGCGCATCGAACTAATCAACGTCGGCGGCGCGGGTCGGATCCTATGCGAGGCACCGCATCGGGGAAAGCTCCGGCGAGGGGCTACGGTGACGGGAGGTGGCTGACTGGTTGAGGATGTGGGCGGACGCGGTCAGCGGCGGCGAACTGGTGGTGGTGATGGTATAAATAAAAACGTACATGTTGTGCTAATACAACAGTTGATAGAAAAAGTTGAAAAATACGCATATTGTATAATTAAACGAGAATAATTAATAAATAAAATATATTTACTTACATTTAAAATCAAATAATTATGGTATAATTATGTACACTGTAAGACGTACTCGTTATACTAATACGACAGATAATATGTAACAGTAAAAATAATACAACTAATTATACAAATAATACGTAATTAATAATATAACGTATTATATAAAAATATACGTAATAATAATAATAATACCACGTATTATTCAAAATGATACGTAATAGTATCTGTTACACAATCGATAATTTCTAGAAATTTTTACCACATTAAATAAATTTATAAATATTTAAATCATTTAAATAAGTATAAAACTTAAACTTTAAATCATAGAAAACTATAGAAATTCGAGAAAAATATAAATACTCTTTTAAAAATAATAATTAAATATTTTAAAATACTAGAAAATTATTTTAACTAGTATTAAATTTCATGGTCCTTACATTCTACCCTCTTAAAACAAATTCCGCCCTCGGAATTAAAATAAGAATCTAGGGCAGAGATATAGAAGAGTGGATACTCGCAAATCGACGAGACATGAAACAATGTGAAACTTCAGAGTCAAAGAGTGATAAGGTAATAACGGAAGAAACAAGAACCTTATCTAGTGTAGAAGGAAAATACATCTAAGCTAACACTCATAAACAAATCCTATCATAATATCATCAGGCAATGCGAAATAAGGAAGTTCATATGCAAATAAAACTAAGAATGAACTATTCTTACCGGTGATAACTTGGTTGTTCACCTTAGTTCCCTCGGCTGACATCATAAACATCTGTCGTTGTGGTTGCTGCCTTTGTGCTTCCTGATAAACCTGCTGCGGTGGAGGAGGTGGCCCTGCTCGAGGATAAGGTCTGTGCTGAGCTGGAGCTGCTGAGGCTGACCGAGGTAGAGCTGGAAGAGTTGCACGAACTTGAGGTGGGGCAAGCCGGCCTGCTGTCGCTGCGGACAGTCCTGGCTGACATGGTCGGGACATCCACAAGCGTAGCACTGACGAAGTCGCCTGTGACACTCCTGCTGGGTATGCCCAGCGTGGCCACAATAGGAACACTTCACTGAAGACTGGCCGCGGGTCTATACTCTACGGTGCTGATAGGGATGCACAAGAGGAAGTGGCTGGCGCTAAAAAAAATATTATCGCTGCGGATTCTGCTGCTGCCTCGAAGGTGGACGCCCGTTATCTCGGGTCGGAGCTGCTGGTGTCCTGCTCTAGATCACATGTAGGTCTTTAGGTTCCTTATGCAAGCTCTCAATCTCGCGTGCTGCATCCAACACGGCGTCGTGGGTCGCAAGTACTCTACCAGCTAGGGCCAATCTAATATACTTGTCCAGACCCTTTTGGAACTGATGCCTCCTGATAGTGGGGTCTGTAACAAGATGAGGAGCGTATCAGCTCAAATAAGAAAACTCGGCCTCGTACTCATCAACGGATCGACCTCCTTGCTTGAGTTCAACAAACTTACGCAAAAGCTCGTCCCGAGCCGACTGAGGTAAGTACTTCCTGTTGAATCGGTCTATGAAGGTATCCCACGAAATCGGTCTCTCCAAATGAGCCTTCTCAGCAGTCCAACAAATCCGAGCAGTGTCGGTGAGCTGAATATCCATAAGGTCCACTCATTCAGTAGGGGCAATACGGGTCACCGTGAGAATAGTCTTAGTGACCTTCAAGAATTCCTCCGCTGCTAGGGGTCCTTCAGCACCAGAGAAAGAAGGGGGCCGCATATACCGAAACTCCCTAACGCTAGACTCTGGACGAGGGGGAGGTTGGTGCTGAGGCTCCCGCTGTAGCTGCCCAGCTAGGTGCTGCTGATTGGTGACCAATCCCTGAATCATCGCCAGAAGTTGGTTCGGGTCCACTTCGGGCTGCGGGGCACTGCTACCAGATGGGTTACTAAAACCGCGCGTACCCACCATGATTCTGAAGGAAAACGAGGATCAAGAACTAGGGTTAAAATTAAAATAATATATTCAAAAATTAGAGCTAAAACATAGTTATTAAAGTAATAGTATAAGAACTTAATTGTAGTCTTACGAATGAAATATGATATGTATCTAAATTATCTACTATATTCTTACTAGTGAGGACTCAGGACCGTGACCTGCATGGGACACCACTAAAACCTGTCACATCCTGCTTCCCAAAAAACCAGGAGAATCGGAACGTGAACAAGCCCACGACGTATTAGATTGAGAAGAAATATACACTACCATTTTTTTTCTTTTTCTTTTCTTCTCAATCCAATACGCTAAGCGTCTGGAAATAAA
>NW_017973018.1:22400-70107 GCF_001876935.1 Asparagus officinalis | reverse complement strand
TCTGCTTCTGTTGTAAACATTTAATTTGTTAGTTTGTAATAAGCTTTCTTATAAATACAAACGAAACTCTTTTCTTCGGAAGAATCAAATTTTCACCCTACAGAGATGCATGTTATTCTTAATAACAGAGTGAGAAAATCTTGTGCACCTATTGTAGGCATATAAAATTGCTCATAGGTCCCTTAGCTCAGCTCGGTACAAACCGACAAACCAACGAGGCAACGAGATTGACTAATCGCACGTAAGCAACGGAATACGTCCATTCGCGTGCGGGATCAAGCCAAGTGTTCGAAGAGTCAACGAGTCATCCAACCAAGGGGATACTCGGACGAATCACGATCGAATCAAGATCGATTTCGGACTCGAACTCAGAAGTAGATTTACTGCCAAATCAGGTCAACGAATCAAGTCTGGATAAATCAACCACAAAATCGAATCCGAACCTATCAACCGCAGAACCGGAAAACGGGCACAAAGAGGCAAAACGACAAACACCTGGAGGTCGGCTCACCGAGCCACCAAGGAGGCTCAGTGGCCGAGCCACCAAGTGGTGGCTCGGCCGAGCCACCTAGGTGGCTCGGTGGCCGAGCCACCTTGGGGTGGCTCGGCCATGAGCCGAGCCACCTCAAGGTGGCTAGGCACAGTGCCGGCCACCCCGAGGTGGCCGACAGTGGCCACGTGCACACGGGCACAGTGACGCTTGGCTATAAATAGGAGAGGGGGTTGTTCATTTTGAAGGGTTGGAAATTTTGGAGAGAGGCGAAGCCCTGCTGGATTGGAGACTCGGAACTTAAAAAAGATTGAAACTTTGGGACTTCGGGGACTCACTCCTTCAGATCTGGTGCTCGGCAATCATCAACGTCAAATAAGGCAGGTGTTCGAGAGGATCAGATCTCAGATCTACGCAGGCATACTCCGGATCTAAGCTTGGTCTTAGATCCCGAGACTTGGATGATTGTTTCCTTGGTGAAACAATCCTCCCCGGCTATTATCTCCTTGGTGAAATAATACCCGTTGTACTGCGTAGATCCGACCGGATCTAGGTCGTGCGGTGGTCCACGGCAAACAACCCCGGCGCAGGCAAAGAACCCACAAAGCGAGCGACCGCAAAACAGGAGCTCGTGATTCGTTCGACAAACAAGGAAACAAAGTTGTAATTTTCATTTCTTTTCAATTTGATTTTCGTTGTAACCGGATCTATAAAAGACCGGATCTTTGTAATCCAAGATGACAATTAATGAAGAAAGCAACGATTTTTCCCGCGAACAATCTGGCGACCACAGTGGGAGCCGACGATCTCGCTGACGAGATCGATGCGTCGCAGCCGCGGATTTCAATTCCGGTCGTGGAGGAGGTCGAGTACGAGTTCGACCAAACTAAGTTCGAGGAGTACTTGTCCTCGTCTAGATCAACCTCCCCCCGCAAGTCCAAGAAGTCCAAATTCTACTCCGGGAGAAAGGTTCGTTGGTATGAAGAAGTTGAAGCCACCAACGAAGATCTCGCCCCGTTTGATGCCAAAGTCACATCGGGTGAGGTTCCTCCAGTTTCCAACCAGGTCAGATCTGCTCTGGCCAACTCTTTTGCCACAGAGGGCGTGGTGACTCTCTCGAAGAGAGCCCGCCAAAGGCAATGTCAACGCCTTGCGAAACGATTCGCAAAGGCCATGGAGTCAGTTGACGGGATCCGCTACAACATGGATCTGAAGAAAAAGAGAGGCAAACAGCCTCAGCAACAGATAAACGGCGCCTCTTCCAAGCCGCCAATGATGGAATGGGTCCGTGTCAAACGGAATCGTTCGACGCTGGAAGAACGCATCCGCAAACGCTGCGCACTATCAGCGCAGGCACGGGCTCAAGCTGAAGAAGCCCGTAGAAAGCTGCAGAAAGAGGTAGACAAGAAGCCGCCACCAACTCGCCAAGGTTGGAGGCCGAAGTCTGAAGCGGCGGTTCAGACCAAAAAGCAGCAACTGCAGCCTCCAACCAAAATTCAACCTCCGGCGAACCCAGCTAAGTCGCCGAGAATTCCCATAGCTACTCCGGGAGATCATGCAGAATCCTCCCGAAGAAGAAAGCCAGTCTTGGAGCGCCTCGGTCCAATTCCCGGTGAGAGAGGCAAAGCTCCAGTTCACGAGCGTTTGGGCCCAATGAAGAAGCCCAGAATGACTCAACACGCTGGGGGTCGCCGTCACCTCCAGTATAACAAAGAACTCAAGGCAGCTGCGCTCACCAACTTGCGCATCGAAGTCCAAGAGCACGCTGAAGACTCGCGCCCACAAAGGCACGTTTCGAGGCGTGTAACTTTTGAAAGCCCAAAGAAGGCAATCCAACCTCAGATGGAAACATTATCATCTGATAGTGATAGTGTTATACCTGAGAAGTCGTGCCCGCACACGATAGGTTACTCCGACTGTCAAAATGACGAGTTGTACTATCGTGCTAGGGGTACGAATAAAACCAGGAAGAGGAGTCCCCGAGAACAAGAAACTCAATGCCCCTGTTCCAAACTCATTCGGGCGGTATTGTCTGAATGCAACTGCATTAAGGCAGTCCCCGAAAGAGTTTTAGTTTTTGAGAGACTTAGTACGGAGACGCCAAAACCAAGGCCTAGGCGTTCCCAACGAAGAAGAAGGATGGTTGAAGACGGAGAATTTCCGAGAGTCACCACCAATATGACCAGCAAGGGGATATCGGCACGGAATGATTTCGAGTCGATTCTGAAAGCATCCCGGCATCAAACCCGTCTGCAGTCTGGAGCAATCGCACGAGGAACTTATGGTAGGGTTCGGACAAGAGTACCTTCAGAAGGTGAAGAGTCGGATACCTGCTCCGCAGTCGCATCAGATAATACAGTGTCCAGTGAGGGGGAACCCCGCGAGTCACTGATGATAAGCGCGGAACAAGTGGCCAAGATGCTCGAAGATGCCATAGCCAAACAACAGGAAAGCTTTAGGTTCGAGATGCAGATGGCCATGCAGACTATGAGAGAGATGCATGAGCAACAAATTCAGGCACTGACGAACCAGCGAGGTGAACCAAGCCGCCGTAACCAGATTGTTCAGGAAGAGGAGCACACGGATAGGGATGAAGCTCACAATGCCAATAACCCTCCTATCAATGCAGGGGGTGGTAACGAGGATACCAACGAAGATACAAGTGAAGACTTGAAGATCAAAGATCTCGAGAGCAAAATCAACACATTGATCTCCGCTCAAGAGACGAAGAAAATAGGCATTCCCTGTCCATACCCAAGAGAGTGGGAATCGATCCCATATCCGGCGAAGTTCAATCTAATCAACTTCACGCCGTTCGATGGGAAGGGTTCCCCCACTCAGCATTTGATTTATTTCAAATCGCACCTGGGTATTATTTCCGGCAATGAGCCTCTGATGGTGCGGTCATTCGTCGGCACTCTTCGCGGAGCTGCCTTCGATTGGTATCGTCGCCTCAAGCCAGGAAGCGTGAACAGCTGGGATGACATGGAGACCAAGTTCCTGGCCAACTTCTTCGACGACGACACCGAGATATCTATCGGATCATTGCTCGATGAGAAGCAGAAGGACGGGGAGTTAGTCGACACCTTCGTCAAAAGGTTCCGGAACAAGGCGATGAATTGCCGGGACCCGATCACCGAGGAGTTCGTTCTTCAGACCTGCCATAATAATCTGTCCTTAGACGTATTGGAAGCAATGGGGACAGCACCGTCTGACACTTGGAAGGATCTGAAGGTCCGAGGGGAGCAGGCTGAGCGATTCCTTCAAAAGAAGAAGGCCGAGAGGAACCAACCGACGAATAATCCGCTGAACTCAAACTTCGCCTCTCGTGGTAAGGGCAAGGCACCTGCAGCTGCTGGTGGTGCTAATCAAACGCCACAACAGCAATCCCGAAGGCAGCAAAAGACTTCGGGTCCGAGACTCCAAAGAGAGTATTCCTTCAAGGACGAAGACGTTCCAGCCATCTTCGAATCCCTCCTTGAAGGTAACAAGATCAAGCTACCACCTATCACAAATCAGGATGAAGCTGACAACACTACGGACCCAAAGTACTGTGCATACCACAGGAGGGTCGTTCATCCCACCAAGGATTGCTTTACTCTCAAGAATAGCATTCAGACCTTGGTTGAAGCCGGCGTCATAACGCTAAGGTAAGCCAATTGAGAACGGCATTACTCCGAAAAGTATACGAGTATAAACTGTTTCTCAATCCTCCGACCGGTATAAGAGGTTAAACTACTCCCTGATACTCCAATAGGTATATGAGTCTAAACTGTTTCCCCACTTTTGACGGGAAGTTCCTGGAGAATATTAAGCTAATATTCTTAAGGATAACCCGGTTAGTTAACTGATAATAATGTCCGAACCAGTTCCGCAGAGGAAACTGGGGGTGGACGATTTATGTAACGGGAAGTTCCCAAAACTACAGCAATGTAATGAATAAGGACTCCCATTCAAATTCTTACCGTGTCTGTGCACTCAACACTCTCTCTGTTAGAGTCTGGACGTAAAGTTCCCGATTGGTCAAACCTTCTTACAGTTAGGACCACAGTCAAAATCCCCTCTCGATTCTCCCAATGAACGAGAGGTCCACAAATCAAGCGATCAAACCTTCCTACAGTTAGGATCGTCTTAAACCTTCCATTCGAATATCGTAGCACTAAAAGAGTTAACTCTTTTAGCATAACGTCACATGCGGAACGGACTTAAACAATCCGCATGCTAGCCCGACTCAAACGGTAGTCGGTAAAGGCTCATCAAACCCGTTGATGGCTGGGGGTTTGCCAAAAATCCCAAAGCCTATGTCTAACACACATGGCCGGTTAGTCTTTGACCGTAAAAAGGACAAAAGACCACATATTCAACATTGTGGCAGGTTGTTATTAATAACACCAAAATCCATGCCTTACACGCATGGGGAATGTCATCCTGAATCCTAAGAAAGGATATGTCGACACCTAACACGTGTCGCCGGTTTAGTCTTTTACCGATTGAAAAAGACACCAGAATACCAGTCTGGGGTATTTTTATCCCGAAGCCTAAGTAGGGATAAGTCAACGTCTAATACACGTTGCCGGGTAGCCTATTCCCGTAACAATGGCGAAGCCTATGTATTCAACATCATAGCACAAAGTCTAAGAGAATTCACTCTCTTAGCACAGCGTTACAATCCACATACTAGCCCGACTCAAACGGTAGTCGGTAAAGGCTAATCAAATCCGTTGAAGGCTGGGGATTAGCCCAAAATCCTAAAGTCAACGCCTAACACGCGTTGCCGGGTAGTCTATTCCCGTGAGAAAGACGAAGTCTACGTATTCAATATCGTAGCACTAAGAGCGTTAACTCTCTTAGCACAACGTCACATGCGGAACGGATTTACATAATCCGCACGCTAGCCCGACTCAAACGGTAGTCGGTAAAGGCTAATCAAATCCGTTAAAGGCTGGGGGTTAGCCAAAAATCCTAAAGTCAACGCCTAACACGCGTCGCCGGGTAGTCTATTCCCGTGAAAAAGACAAAGTCTACATATTCGAAGTCGTAGCATCAAGTCTAAGGGAGTTCATTCCTTTAGCACAATGTCACGTGCGGAACGGACTTAAGACAATCCGCATGTAAGCCCGATTCAAACGGTAATCGGTAAAAGCATGTCAAATCCGTTGAAGGCTGAGGATTTGCCAAAAATCCTAAGTCAACGTCCCATACACGTTGCTGTTTAGTCTTTTCACAGGAGAAAGACGAAGTCTACGTATTCAATATCGTAGCACTAAAAGAGTTAACTCTTTTAGCATAACAATCCGCATGCTAGCCCGACTCAAACGGTAGTCGGTAAAGGCTTCTCAAACCCGTTGATGGCTGAGGGTTTGCCAAAAATCCTATAAATACGGGGGTCACTGACGCATCAGCTTCATTAGTTGGTCTTGTGACCTGAGCATCCAACGACATTCAAAACCCTAGGGTTAACACCGGTCAACGCGTAACCCTAGGTGAACGCCAGTCAACGCGTTGCGAGCAAAAATTCAACGTACGACGTTCGAAACCCTAGGGTTAACGCCGGTCAACGCGTAACCCTAGGTCAAGGCCAGTCAATGCGTTGTGAGCAAAAATTCAACGTATGACGTTCGAAACCCTAGGGTTAACACCGGTCAACGCATAACCCTATGTCAACGCCAGTCAACGCCAGTCAACGCGTTACGAGCAAAAATTCAACGTACGACATTCGAAACCCTAGGGTTAACGCCGGACAACGTGTAACCCTAGGTCAACGCCTATCAATGCGTTGCAATGAAAGAATCAAACACTAAGAAAAGTATACGAGTATAAACTGCTTCTTATCACTCCGAAGAGTATATGAGTATAAACTGCTTCTCAATCCTCCAACAATTGCATGAGGTTAAACTGCTTCTTAAATACTCCAATAAGGTATATGAGTATAAACTGTTCCTTATTTTTGGTTTGAGAAGTTCCTGGAGAATATTGTTTATAAATATTCTTAAGGATAACTCAACCACACTACGCCGGACAACGCGTTGTGCATAAAGACTCGACGCCACAATCAATGGTCAGCTCAAAGGAATCGACTTCAAGTTCAGAAAATTCCGACAAACGGTCAGACAATAAATGCAGCACCGGAACTCTTACAGACTTTCGACAAAGCACCGAAAAGCCTGGAGAATTGAAGGAGTCAAGAACAGAAGCCATTCCGAGGTCCCGTTATACCGACTGAAGGTAGGGACAATCATATCCAAAGTATCCCAGACTCTTCTATAAAAGAACGAGACTGAAATACTTTGGAGGGGGTATCTGTAGGCATATAAAATTGCTTATAGGTCCCCTAGCATAGCTCGGCACAAACCGACGAACCAACGAGGCGACGAGATCGACGAATCGCACAGAAGCGACAGAATGCATCCATACGCGTTCGGAATCAAGCCAAGTGTTAAGGAATCAACGAGTCATCCAACCGAGAACAGACTCGGACGAATCACGATCGAATCAAGATCAGTTTCGGACTCGAACTCAGAAGCGGATTTACTGCCAAATCAGGAATCCGACTTACTGCCAAATCAGATCAACCAATCAGAGTCTCAATCAACCGAATCACGGACAAAACCGGAAAACGGACACAACTCGAAAAAATCGGAAAACATCGCCCGCGGGGGCTCGGCCAAAGCCGAGCCACCCCAAGGTGGCTCGGCCTTAGCCGAGCCACCTTGAGGTGGCTCGGTGGCTGAGCCACCTCAAGGAGCTACCTAGGTGGCTCGGTGGCCGAGCCACTTGTGGCCGGCCACCCTGTGCCCAAGGCACAGTGAGGGTAGCCTATAAATAGGCCACCCCCTTGTTCATTTGAGAGGGTTGGATTTTGGAGGAGGTGAAGCCCTGCAGGATTGGAGACTCTGATCTAAAAAAAGATCTCAACTTTGGGACATCAAGGACTTGCTCATCCAGATCTGGTGCTCGGCGATCGTCAACGTCAAATAAGGCAGGTGTTCGAGAGGATCAGATCTCAGATCTACGCAGGCATACTCCGGATCTAAGCTTGGTCTTAGATCCCGAGACTTGGACGATTGTTTCCTTGGTGAAACAATCCTCCCCGGCTATTATCTCCTTGGTGAAATAATACCCGTTGTACTGCGTAGATCCGATCGGATCTAGGTCACGCGGTGGTCCACGGCAAACAACCCCGGCGCAGGCAAAGAACCCACAAAGCGAGCGACCACAAAACAGGAGCTCGCGATTTGTTCGACAAACAAGGAAACAAAGTTGTAATTTTCATTTCTTTTTAATTTGATTTTCGTTGTAACCGGATCTTATAAAAAGACCGGATCTTTATAATCGATAAACTATTACAAGAGTGTACAATGGAATCATTAATGAAGAAAGCAACGAATTTTCCCGCGAACACCTATCCCCTTAAAGATACCAGACAATTCTTGATTTATGTTGATAGAAGCATAATTCACATTCCAGAAGTTTAGTATAGGAAGCAATGCATTTTTTTCCTGTCTAATGAGCTCAGCATTAAAAAGATCAAGTTGGAGAGAACTTTGAACATTCTCCAGTTCCATTTTTGCTCTAAGAACCTACTCACTTATGTTGTAGAAGTTCCTCTTATTCAGCTCTTTTAGAGCATTCCTCAGAAGCTTCAATTTAGAATAAACTTTAGACATTGTGTGACCTTCAATAGATGACTGCCAAATAGAGGAAACTGTAGGAAGATAATTTTCATACTTGATCCACATTTTGTTGTATTTGAAAGGCTTTTTACCTTGGACACTATCCTCATAAATTAACACAAGAGTAGGTGAATGATCAGAGAAGTTAGGAGATAAGAGCTCAACATGGCTTGAATTGTAATCATGTATCCGGGAATCATTAATTAGGACCCTGCCCAACCTACTCCAAACCCTTGTGGTAGGACCTTGCTTATTATTCCAAGTGAAAAAACAACCAATAGTTTTGAGGTGTGTAAGTTGATAGTCCACAATGAACTGATTGAAATCCCTGGTATCTGCATCAGTTAGCATTGCACCTCCTAATTTTTTCTCATTACTAGTCAAGGCATTAAAATCACCACATAGAGGCCAAGGCATAACCCCTACAATTTGATGAATCTGAGATAATTCAGACCATAAAGCCTTCCTAGCTTCCTAGTGATTGTAACCATCTACTAAAGAAATATGACAACTTAATCTTCCATCCAAGGACTTGACAGTACAGGTAATTTGTTGAGCTGAAAAACTGTTAATATGGATGTTCAGAATAGTTGGATTCGATAAAATCACTATCCTTGCTTTACCTGTTCCATTCACATTAGAGAACCATCTCCAGTTATTAGCAATCCTCTTAATCCGCTTAACAATAGACTGAATATTGCCATCTTTAATTATTGTTTCAAGAAGTGCAAGAAAATATAAATGATATTGATGTAGGTATTGCTTAACCAAATATTGTTTAGGAGATTTGTTTAATCCCCTAACATTTCAAAAAAACAGGTTCATGTATAAAGATTTGAACCACCCCTATCTAAGGTAGAGGGATCCATTCCATCAACCAAATTAGTCAGTGGGTAGAAAGGATTTATAGGCACAGGATTACTCATCATATTCCTGCTTTGAGTTGGAGTCCAGGAGGTAGCCTTATTACTGGGCACTTTTCTTTTCCCAGATTTTCGCTGTAAGACCTGCACTGCATGCATACAATGTACAGCTTCGTGTATAGCTATAGAATCATTATCCTGCATTTGCATCTTCTTATTTCTACTTTGAATCCAGGGGGTAGCATCTATTATCCCATATTCTGGTTGTTGAACATGCACAACATGCCTGTGCACATTTCCTATAGCATGTACGGGATGTTCTGCTTATTGTGCACAACATGCACAGATTGATTTCCTGAGTTCATAATTAGGTTAGGTATCTCATTTGTAGTGATAGGTCTATTGACAGCAGCTGAATTAGCTTGAGCATCTTGTTGATTATCCGAGCCTTTGTCAATATCATTAGCAATTATTGTTTTTGTTTTGGAACTCATTTTTGATTCCTAGATTGTCTCCTGCAATAGTTTGAGCATGGCTAACCACCTTACAATGTTCACACCATCTTGGCTTTAACTCATAGATAACTTTTTGATAGAAACTTTTGCCATTAGGACCCAGAATAGCTATTTGGTCATGGAGGGGAGAGGGCATTTTCACTTCTACAAGCACTCTTGCATAAGCCAATTTCTGTCTGTTAGCAGTAATCTTATCAGTGGTACTTGGTCTACCAATAACACTTGCAATCTTGCTTATACTATTTGCATTCCACAAATTAAGTCTCAAGCCAGGTAATTGGATCCACATAGGATAGGTGCTATCCTTCATTCTTTCAATATCATCATCGATAGTCCAAGGTTTTAAAAGAAGAGGTCTTGATCCAAAGAACCATGGACCTTTTTCAAGAATTCCACTCATCTCTTCCTTATTTTTGAATTTGAAGACAAATGCACCAGACTTAAGAAGGCATACTTCAGGAATTGCCAATTGAGCCTAGACCTTATGGACAAAAGTTTCCATAACCTTGTATTTGACATTAAGCCCTAAAACCTGATCTATGAGAGAGAATTTCCAAAAGGAGGCTGTAGGCATATAAAATTGCTTATAGGTCCCTTAACACGGCTCAACACGAACTAATGAGCCATCGGGCGACGTATCTAAGCACAAACGTCAGTCCACAACACCGAAGCCAAGTGACACGCAACGAAGCGGATTAACAAGGCTACGAAGCTGACGAACCGTACGTGAACGACGGAATGAATCCACTCGCGTGCGGAATCAAACCAACGGTCCAGAGAGTCAACGAGTCATCCAACCATATAACGGATTCGAACTCAGACACCAAAGCCGATTTACTGCCTAATCGGAATCCAGACTTCCAAATCAGGATTCAGAACAAATCGGGGTTCAGAGCAACGCCACAGGCGAACTCGGATGAATCGCGATCGAGTCACGATCGGTTTTGGAATCAAGCTCAGAATCGGATTTATTGCCAAATCAGGAATCAAGTCAACGAATCGATTTCAGACCAATCTTGAAGGCTTGAAGACTTGGACGTTCGGATCTGATTCTCGGCGAGCACCCGCATCACAAAAAAGGCAGGAGTTCGAGGGGATCCAGATCTTAGATCTACGCTGTTACACTCCGGATCTAAGCTTGGTCTTAGATTCCGAGGCTTGGACGATTGTTTCCTTGGTGGATCAATCCTCCCCAGCTATTATTTCCTTCGTGGAATAATACCCGTTATACTGTGTAGATCTGTCCGGATCTAGATCGCGCGGTGGTCCACGGCAAACAATCCCGGCGCAGGCAAACAACCCACCAAAGTGAGTGACCGAATAACAGGAGCTCGCGATTTGTTCACAAGGAGAAAAAGTTGTAATTTTTGATTTTCTTTATTTTTGATTTTCATTGTAACCGGATCTAAAAAAGACCGAATCTTTTGTAACCGAAAAACTGTTATTCAAGATAGCAATGGAATCAATGAAGAAAGCAACGATTTTTCGAGCGAACAATCTGGCGACCACAGTGGGAGCCACCGATCTCACTGCTGAGATCGGAGCGTCGCAGCCGCGGATCTCGATCCCGGTCGTGGAGGAGGTCGAGTATGAGTTCGACCAGCAGAAGTACGAGGAGTACGTGTCCTCGTCTGGATCAACCTCCCCCCGTAAGTCCAAGAAATTCCAGAAGTTCTCCTCTAGGAGAAAATTCCGTTGGTGCGAAGAAGTTGAAGCCACCAACGACAACCTCACCCCGATCGACGCCGAAGTTGCGTCGGGTGAAGTCCCATCAGCCTCTAAGCAGGTCAAATCCGCCATCGAAGGCGTGGTGACTCTCTCTAAGAGAGATCGCCAGAGGCAGCATCAACGCCTCGCGAAGCAATTCGCCAAGGCCATGGAGTCCGTTGACGGGGTCCGATACAATGCGGATCTGAAGAACAAACGAGGCAAACAGCCTCAACATCAAGTGAAGAATGGTTCCTTCAAGCCATCAACAATGGAGTGGGTCTGGGTCAAACGGAACCCTACGACGCTGGAGGAGCGTATCCGCAAGCGCCGCGCATTATCGGCGCAAGTACGGGCCAAAGCTGAAGAAGCCCGTAGAAGACTGCAAAAGGAGGTGACGAAGAAGCCGCCACCAACCCGCCAAGTCTGGAAGCTGAAGTCTGAAGTGGCGACTCAGGCCAAAAAGCAACCATCGCAGCCTTCTAAGCAAGGTCAAGCTCCGGCGAGTCAACCAAAGTCGCCGTTAATTCCTATGACCACTCCGGGAGATCACGCAGAATCATCCCGAAGGAGGAAGCCAGTTTTAGAACGCCTCGGTCCACTTCCCAAAGAACGAGGCAAAACTCCAGTTCAAGAATGCTTGGGGCCAATGAAGAAGTCCCAAATAATTCAACATGCTGGGGGTCGCCGCAACCCTCAACATTTGGAGAAAATCATGGCACCCAAGCGCACAACTTTGCGCATCGAAGTGCAGGAACCCGCTGAAGATTCACACCCACAAGGCGCGTGACTCTTGAAAGTCCAAGGAAGGCAATTCAACCTCAGATGGAAACATTATCATCTGATAGTGATAGTGTTATACCTGAGAAGTCGTGCCCACACACGATAGGTTACTCCGACTGTCAAAATGACGAGTTGTACTATCGTGCTGGGGGTACGAATAAAACCAGGAAGAGGAGTCCCCGAGGACAGGAGATTCAATGCCCCTGTTCCAAACTCATTCGGGCGGTATTGTCCGAATGCAACTGCATCAAGGCGGTCCCCGAAAGAATTTCAGTTTTTGAAAGACTCAGCACGGAAGCGCCAAAGCCAAGGACTAGACGTTTCCGAAGGAGAAGAACAAGGGTCGAAGACGGTGAACGTTCAAGGGTCACTGCCAACATGACCAGCAAGGGGACATCGGCACGGGATGATTTCGAGAGATGGAGACGGCCATGCAGCAGATGAGAGAGATGCATGAACAGCAAATCCAAGCATTCAGGAACCAACAAGGTGAACCAAGCCACCGTAACCAGGTTGCTCAGGAAAAGGAGCACGCGGATGGGGATGAAGCTCACAATGCCAATAACCCTCCCATCAATGCAGGGGGTGGTAGTGAGGATGCCAACGGGGATACAAGTGAAGACTTGAAGATCAAAAGCCTCGAGAGTAAAATCAATACGTTGCTGTCTGCTCAAGAGGTAAAGAAAACGGGCATTCCTTGTCCATACCCGAGGGAATGGGAATCAATCCCCTATCCGGCGAAGTTTAGTCTAATCAACTTCACGCCGTTCGATGGAAGGGGTTCCCCCACCCAGCATTTGATTTATTTCAAATCGCACCTGGGTGCTATCTCTGGGAACGAGCCTCTGATGGTGCGGTCATTCGTCGGCACTCTTCGCGGAGCTGCCTTCGATTGGTATCGTCGCCTCAAGCCAGGAAGCGTGAACAGCTGGGATGACATGGAGACGAAGTTCCTTGCAAATTTCTTCGACGACGACACCGAGATCTCTATCGGATCGTTGCTCGACGAGAAGCAGAAAGACGGGGAGTTAGTCGACACCTTCGTCAAAAGGTTCCGGAACAAGGCGATGAATTGCCGGGACCCGATCACCGAGGAATTCATCCTCCAGACCTGCCACAACAACCTTTCGCTGGACGTGTTGGAAGCAATGGGCACAGCACCATCCAAGACATGGAAGGATCTGAAAGTCCGAGGAGAGCAAGCTGAGCGATTCCTCAGGAGAAAGAAGGTGGAGAGAGGCCAACCGGCAACAAATCCTCCGAAACAGAACTTCAACCAAAAAGGAAAAGGTAAAGCTCACGCTAATGCTGTTGATGCTAATCAAACTTTTCAATTGCAACCTCAGCAACAACAGCAGCAACGAGCGCCACAACAGTCGCAGTCGCAATGGCAACAACGTCCTCAGAAGCAGAAGTCTTCGGAGCCGAGGTTTCCTAAAGTGTACTCTTTCAAAGATGATGAAGTTCCTGCAGAAGTCTTCGGAGCCGAGGTTTCCTAAAGTGTACTCTTTCAAAGATGATGAAGTTCCTGGCATCTTCAAATACTTGTTGGAGAACAACAAAATCCAGCTGCCAGCGATCGTGGATCAAGAGGGATCCAGCAAGGTGACGGATCCAAAGTACTGCGCGTACCACAGAGCGGTCCACCATCCTACGAGATCATGCTACCACCTCAAGGACAAAATCCAGGCGTTAATCGATGTAGGGGTCATAACCCCGAAACCAGCCAAGAATGTGGGGGCAAACGCAGTGTCAATCAGTTTTGGGTCGGTGCCTACAACTTGGTTCGAGCCAAAACGCGTCACCAAAGTCGGGATGAAGACGGTGAATGACGACCCGCACGGACAGCGCCAAAAGGGACTTGTGCCACACACAGCCCCAAATGGCGAAATCCTTTGGGTTCACCCCGATCTTATTGGAGATGAACAATGGGCCGGGTCGTCATCCGGGAGGAAGTCTAAAGGGAAAGGAAAGTCTTGCTGCGGAGTCTCTGCTATCCCGGGAGAAGATGACGAAAGAATACAAGCTTTTCCGCTCTCGGAAGAAGAACAAGAAGTTTTTGCGACCCGAAGCGGAAACGAGTATCACTACAACTATCCACCATCTAGTGAGCAGGGGGTGAACAAACGGGGACCAGCCAAAACTCTTACGGAGATGGGGGTAATTACGAGTCCTACATCGGGAGCAGAGGCTCGACAACAGCCAGTGAACAAATCGAAAGAAAAGAATCCCCAGGAGGTGCAGAATCCGAAGCAGTCTCGTTTCAGTCGCCCGATTGGAAAAGACAAACCGGAGAATTCGAAAACTCCGCGCGCCTTCGACATCATGGCTCAGCTAGCTAATATTCCAGCGCGGATAACGCTATATGAGTTGCTGCGGTTGTCTAAAGAAACTAGAGAAGCATTGCAGGAGGCCTTGGCCGATTCAGAAACATTCCTCACTCGGATCAAGCCGGGGCCTGAGGAACTGTTAGCTCAACAGTGCAATGTGGCAGCTAAGAACATTCCCTGCATCACCTTCACCAAAGTACTCCTTGTCTCTTGATGATGTGATAAAAGAGCTGTGTGATAATACCGACTTGTGTATGCCGCTCCGGTCGTCTTACGTGACGAAGAGAAGTCTCCAGCATTCTTTCGGAACAACCCGAATTATTCCTGCCACGATAGGGGGACAAAAGGAAGTGATTTATGGTAGAGGAGAAAATCTTCCGTTACCAGATCGTTTCCTAAGTGAAGATGAAGATGATGACAAACCTGGCCAGCATTTGTCTAAATATAGTCCGGAAGCGCGCAAACTCATGGAAAAGCAGGGATACGATTTTACACTCGGAGAAGGTTTATACTTCGATCGAGGTCCTCGTACTCCAGCCAAAGCAGTATACATACCAAAAGGGAGACCAGAGGATTATTATAAATACGGGCGAGGCTTAGGCTATGTTTCATCAGATGACGAATGTGGTTGGCAAATCATCGATCAAATTGCTAACAAAGCTAAGGATAGGTACTTGCCAGATTCTTCAGCTGAGGATTCCGACACAAGTTTGGGAGAAGCATTCAAAACCATAATGTCAAACATGACTACAGCTGATCCATCTACCTTAGAGGATGACGATCAAATGCCAACGTGGGAAGACCCATGGGTTCATCACCTAAACATGCAGTACGGTGATAGGTTCGAACAGAGAGAACCACCAACCGAAGATGAAGTAGTCCAAATTAATATGGGCAATGAGGCCAATCCAAAGCCCATATTTGAATGAAGCATGTCCGAAAGATGATTTCCCTCTCCCAATCACGGATGTCATTATCGACAATACATGTGGATTTGAGAGGATGTCCTTCATGGATGGATTTTCGGGATATAACCAGATCAAGATGCATCCAGAGGATGAGAAGCATACGGCGTTTAGAACACCCCTCGGCGTCTTCTGCTATACGGTGATGCCTTTCGGTCTGAAGAATGCCGGTGCCACATACCAGCGAGCGATGACTAAGATTTTCCAAGAACATCTCAGGAAAACAGTCGAATGCTACGTTGATGATTTGGTTGTGAAAAGCCGCAACAAAGAAGATCACATCAAGGATTTGAAGACGATGTTCGATCTCATGAGGAGTCATCAATTGAAGATGAACCCCACTAAATCATTCCTTGGAATGTCCAGCGGAAAATTCCTTGGGTTCGTCGTCACCACTAAGGGTATACATATCGATCCCGATAAGGTGAAGGCGATACATGAATTGCAACCCCCGAGGAATCTGAGAGAACTCAGAGGATTGCAAGGGCGTTTAGCTTACATCAGGCGGTTCATCTCAAATCTATCTGGGAAGTGCCAACCTTTCTCTAAGCTAAACAAGAAGGGTGTATCATTTATTTGGGACGACACCAGCCAAAAGGCACTCGAGGATATCAAGACATATCTGACAAATCCTCCTGTTCTCGTTGCACCAAAATCAGGTAAACCGTTCTTGATTTACATCAAGGCGATGAACCATTCGATAAGTGCTTTGTTAGCACAAGACGATGATAATGGTCACGAACAGGCAGTTTATTATTTAAGTCGGACGTTGGTGGGCGCTGAGTCTCGATAGCCGGTGATTGAGAAAGAATGTCTCGCGTTGGTGTTTGCAGTGCAAAAGATGCGGCATTACTTAGTGGGACAAATAATTTACGTTATCTCCAACGTTAATCCCGTACGAGTATTTATGACGCAACCAGGTTCGATGAATTGGCGGTTGGCAAAATGGGCCATCCTCTTGTCCCAGTATGATTTGCACTTCAAACAGCAGAAGTCGGTCAAAGGACAAGCGATTTTTGATCTTTTGGCGGCGAACCCGACCGCAGAGGCGGCAGAAGTATATGATGACTTGCCGGATGAAACCCACGAGGTTAACACTACATCGTACCAGCAAGTATGGTAATTATATTTCGACGGTGCTTCAAGAGCAGTTAATAGGGTAATAACCCCGGGATGTCCCACCGTCTCCTCTGGAGTTGGAGTCGTCCTAATCTCCCCGGGAAAGCATGTAATGCCCCGAGCTTATTCATTGACTGATCCGTGTTCCAATAATGTGGCCGAGTACAATATCTCGAAGCTTTTGGGGATGCTCAATTGATAGTCAACCAGGTCCGTGGAGAGTATGAAGTCAGGAACCAAGACCTGATCCCGTACCACCAGGAAGCCATCAAAATGGCAGAATCTTTCGAAGAATTCTTCATTGAATATATCCCTCGTCTTCAGAACGCTTATGCAGACGCACTGGCGGCACTAGCAATATCATTGGCACAGCCTCCCGAAACTGAACTGTTAGTCACAGTACGGACGTATCAACTCTGTGTACCCATATACAGTAGGGATATTGAAGAGGAAGATGACAGAAACATAAACGCCAAGGAGGTGAATTCAACTCAAATTGGGTCTGAGTCCTGAGATTAGCGTCTTCCCATCATTGACTACGTCCAGTATGGTATTCTGCCAGAAGACGTAAAAGAAAGGGAATTAATTCGCCAAAGAGCGCCAAGATTCTTTTATAATGCCGAGACCCATATGTTATACCGTAGGGGGTACGATGGTTTATTACTCCGATGCCTTTCGAACAAAGAAGCAGAAAGAAGTTCTTAAGGAAGCACACGAAGGAGAATGTGGTGCGCATCAGCCCGGTCCTAAACTGTATGATCGCATCAGAAGGATGGGATACTATTGGCCCACAATGGTTCGTGACGCGATCGAGTACGCCCGACAGTGTCATGCTTGCCAAATACATGCAAATTATATGCATCAACCGCCAGAGCAGTTGCACACATCAACCACGTCATGGCCGTTCGAAGTATGGGGCATGGACATTGTTGGTCCTATTTTTCCCCCCTCAGTCAAAGGCGATCGATTCATTCTGGCGATCACGGATTACTTCTCAAAGTGGGCTGAAGCAATTCCGCTTAAAGAAGTAAAGACGAACAACGTTATCAATTTCATCAAGCATCATGTCATATACCGACACGGCGTGCCAAGACGGATCATTCATGACAACGGTCCGCAGTTCATAAGCAACGCCTTCGTCAGGTTCTGCGACAAGTTCAAAATTGAAGATGTTTCGTCGACAGCTTATTATCCCGCTGCGAATGGATTAGCTGAAGCGTTTAACAAAACGATTATTAAGATCCTGTCCAAGCTCGTGAAGACCAATAAACGAGACTGGGACGATAAACTCGGTGAAGCACTCTGGGCTTATCGCACCACCATACGCACGCCCACAGGTGCCACCCCGTATTCGCTGGTATACGGATGTGAAGCTGTGCTACCGCTGGAAATTCAGATTCCATCCCTTCGGATCGCCCTCGCAACAGAGATGACGACAGAAGAACAGCATCAGAAGCGTCTCGAAGAGCTTGAGAGGCTGGATGAAAAGCGCTTGGAAGCTCAACAGCAAATTGAGTTTTATCAGGCCAGGATGTCTAGGGCTTTTAACAAAAGAGTCCGACAGAGAAGCTTCAAGGAAGGAGATCTGGTCCTCGCTGCTCGCCGACCAATAATCCTCACTTCCAAGAAGAAAGGTAAATTCGAACCCAAGTGGGAAGGTCCGTTTGTAATAGACACAGTCTACTCAAACGGCGCATATCGCCTGATTACGCCAGAAGGCGCCAGGCAATTAATGCCAATAAATGGGAAGTTCCTGAAAAAGTACTATCCTTAGTATATTCAGGATAACCCATTTACCGGGAAGTTCCTTGAAGAATATTACACTTAATATTCTAGAGGATAACCAAAAATCATTGTCTCCACCAAAATCCCTCACTGATCAATTTCAATTGACAGTGGGTCCACCAAAAATGTCCATCTGGCTCTCTTGACTCTTTCCATAGACAAGAAGGTCCCCTTTCAGATCAGAGTCTCCTTTCGATAAACGAAAGAACTCCTTTCTCTTCTCTTTGGTTAAATCTTCTCACGGTTATAGCCAAAGTTGAAACTTCACTTCGATAAACGAAGAACTCTTTTTCCCAATTTAGATAACCAATCCTATAAAAGGTAAGTTTATCTAGATCTTCCAGATTCTCGGAGTGGACACCCCACTTCTAGTTTCTTCCTCGCTGGAAATAGAATATAAAATTCTTCCTTTCCAGAATCAGGGAATAGAATATAAAATTCTTCCTTCCTTGTTTTCCGGGTTTGCCTTCACCCTAAAAGAAGACCGGGAAATAGAATATAAAATTCTTCCTTTCTCGCACCGATCTTTCCAAAATTTGTCAATATAGGATTCAGCCTAGGAAGTTTATCCCGAATCCTAAGCAGGGATAAGTCTGCGCCTAACACGCACTGCCGGTTTAGTCTTTTTCCGTACAAAAAGACACCAGAGTTCGATTCTGGGGTATTCTGTCCTGAAACCTAAGTAAGGATAAGTCTGCATATAACCTGTGCTGCCGGTTAGTTCTTAACCGCTAAAAAGAACACCCGTCCACATATTCAACATTGTGGCAGGTTGTTATTAATAACACCAAAATCCATGCCTTACACGCATGGGGAATTTCATCCTGAATCCTAAGAAAGGATATGCCGACGCCTAACACGCGCCGCTGGTTTAGTCTTTCGCCATAGAAAAAGACACCAGAATACCAGTCTGGGGTATTTTATCCCGAAGCCTAAGTAGGGATAAGTCAGCGTCTAAAACACGTTGCTGGGTAGCCTATTCCCATAACAATGGCGAAGTCTACGTATTCTAAGTCGTAGCATCAAGTCTAAGGGATTTCATTCCTTTAGCACAACGTTACATGCGGAACGGATTTAGACAATCCGCATGCTAGCCTGACTCAAACGGTAGTCGGTAAAGGCTAATAAAATCCGTTGAAGGCTGGGGGTTAACCAAAAATCCTGAAGTCAACACCTAACACGTGTCGCCGGGTAGCCTATTCCCGTAACAATGGCGAAGTCCATGTATTCGACATCATAGCACGAAGTCTTGGAGAATTCAATCTCCGAGCATAACGTTACATGCGAACGGATTTAAACAATCCGCATGCTAGCCCGACTCAAACGGTAGTCGGTAAAGGCTCATCAAACCCGTTGATGGCTGAGGGTTTGCCAAAAATCCTATGAGTATTGTGGTCAATCATTTCAAATGGAATGACGAATCATAAAAAAGACGAAAGCAAGTTTCACTAAGAAAATCAAGAGTCAAAGTGTTCATCAAACAAAAATCATACATCAAGAATATGACCAAAAATCTGCTGATTAAGCCTAGACAGCTTCTCATCAAAAGCTTGTCTCAGCTCAGCCCTGATGGACTCCTCGGTGGTGGCTGAAGTCCTAGCAGCAATCTCTTCTGTCTCGGCTAGCTTCTGCTCCAGGGATCTCAACTCATCAGATAAAGTAGTATGGGTTTGCTGATCCTGTGCTTTCGTCATCTGAAGAATATCCAAAGTCTCCTCTTTTTCACGGAGCATTCTTCTGAGCTGGTCTATCTCGGTCGCACAGGAGGTAATAGAAAGATCGAGCTCGGCAAGCAAAGATAACTTAGTAGCAAGACTCGTCCTAACTCAATCTACTCGGCCCCGCTGCATCTGAATCTCGAGATCAGCAAGAACCTGAGTCTCACGTGATAACTGTAAACGGGTGTCCAGCTCGGCAGCAATAAATGAGGAGGCACCTGCATCCTGGAGGTCACGAAACGTCTGAAGCTCACGCTCAAGGCAGTCAAGATCATCAACAATAGCCTTCGCCATATCCGGGTACCCTGCGTCCTTTATTGAATTTATCTTAAGATCAAGGAACGGCTTGAACTGGTGAAGAGAAAGCCCGCCGTGGAAAAGCTTGCCGATCATAGCATTCATGAAAGAGAAGAAGGAGCGGACTTCTATACAGATGACAATCCTCTCAGGATCGTCATCAGATAACAACTCCCTCGCCAGAATATGAAGACGAGAAGAAGGCCCTGCGCGATAAAAAAAAAGAAAGATAAAGATAAAACCGTCAGAAAAAGACCTTGAAGAGTAAATAAATAGTATTCATACCCTCTTGAGTCACTGGGGGTGATAGAGGTGTAACGGCTGGGGGTGTATCAACGGGTGTAGTTGGTCCCATAGCCGGCTCAACGGGGTCATTCTCAACAAAAACTCCTGTTAAATACAAGGCAGAATTCTCAGAGGCATCACACTATAGCTGCATTAGTCAAAATTGACTAGTCCTATAATTAATCTGGGAGGAAGCATATACCTTCGAAAGAATCATCCTCGAGATTCTTATCGAACGTGGGTTCGAAAAATATGTCTCCAGGTAGCTGGCCATCAAACTGAGGAGAGCTATACATGAAGTGGAGTGTAGGAGTGTCCGCTATCGAGCCTCCCTCGTCAAAATCATCAATGGAGAAATCTGATGTAAAAGGATATAAGTACCAAAGAAGAATAAAGAGACTACAACCAACAGAAATGAGTTACCCCTCATGGATGTGTTAGCCTCCTTATTCCCAAAATCCACGGATGCCTCCTGCAGGTTACCTGAAGAAGCAAGGTGTACAGAGATGATTAGAGGATACACAAATTCTGTTGTATACCATCTAAAAGATACGTTGTCAATAGTAGATGTACCTGGGTCTGCAGAATCAGGTCCTACATTGCTATCCCCCCTAACGTCGGCAACCCCTGTAGGCCTCGTAAACTGGGGCAGCGGGTCAGGCTCACCAGGAGACACAGGAACGGAATCGGGACTCATTTCGCTCTCTCCACGCTCTCCTATATAGAGATGGAAAAGCATGAGTCAATGTTCCGAATAACCAAGAGGGTGGTTTAGAGAGTAGATATTACCTCCGTCACTAGCAGGATCCTCACCAGCCAAGTCCATATCAGATGCTCGGGGAGCTGCACGCGGCTTGCGGGCTAATCTCTTCCGCTTAGCAGCAGGGACAATAATCGAAGGTCTCGCCTGGGGAGGAGGACGGAACTCTTCATCCTGGTCAACTGTGGTCCCTGAAACATCAAACCATAGTCAGTTTCAATATTCCTAGAAGATGTAATGAAAAGATGAATAGCAAACCTCGCTCGGAAAAGTCTTCATAACCTTCAGGATCTCCGCCTGAAGCCTCGTCTGCGGAATGAAAGGTCTTCTTTCCCTCTTCATCAATCCGACGAGTCTTGTTCCGTGTCCTCTGTGATCGAGCGTTTTCCCAAATCCTACGGGAATCAACCTGAGAAGCTTCCTCGGCCTCTAGCTCTGCAATCGGCTTCACGGGGATGGTCTTGTTGGCTGCTAACAACCACTTGCAGCTTAAGAAAGTAAGGTTCAACTGCCGATCAGCACTCGGGAGACTGAATTTAGCACCAGTACAGCCAGTCACGGTCCACAACCACGCACGGAGACCATCTACCAAACCGCCGTGGGCCCGAAGCTGTTGACGAGGATTCCCGACGTAAAGCTGATCGTAGCCAAACTGACGAGCGAATCGACAGGGTAGATATGGCTCTATGAAGCACTGATCCCTCACCTGAAAAGTCAAATAACCTGGCCTAATGTTTACTAGCCAGTTAAAGCACCCGATGTCCAAGTAAGTTCGATACTCTCTCGGCCTCTCCTCATCTGTCAAACTATCACCGTATCGGCCGGAGAACTGCGGAAAGCAAGTGGAAAATGTCCAACACTTGTGGACCTGCAGCTGCTGCCTGACGTCAGAAAATCCGCGCCCCTCCCACTTGCCGTTCTCAAGCAATTGTAGTAAAGGAACGGAATGATCTGTGGCGCTCGGTACCGACATCATATCGGGACGGTGAAGGACAAACCAAGCCATCAAGTAAGTGTACGGGAGCTCTGTCTTAAGGGTGGGAATCTGAGTCGGCGATTCCTTTTCCTTCCGTGTAAAGGCACCAGAAAGCTGTCGAAGTCCTCGGTGAATGTTAGCCACCATCACCGGAAGAAGTGAGAGTTCTTTCTTGTAGGCAAGCTGAACTGCTGGATAGAGTACTTCCAAGGGCAGAGCGTCACAAGACTGGTACGAGACCACACATTTCTTTAACCAAATAGAAGACTGGTATGAGACCACGCATTTCTTTAACCAAATAGCGAGGAAACCGGCAAGAAGAGTCATGGGTCGAATCGGTGCGGTAGCATGCCACAAGAATGATTTGAACTTGGTCCCTGCAGGAAAGCCACCCTCAGAACTGCTAGTGGTATAAGAATGAGCGTCAATCTTCTTCATCAGAATGTTCACCCCTGAGGGAGTAAGTGGGGCCAACTCACAAATAGCCTCGCCAGAATTACTCTCCAGATTCTTGAACAAATAATTGGCAAACTGCTTCAGACTCACGAATGTCTTAGTCCTCTTTGCTAAAGGCTCAGACTGCGCCAAAGCTATATGATAGTGACAAGTGAGATCCCATAGAGTCTCGTAGCGATCGGGCATACGATCCTTCAGCAGACTTAATTCATGGTTGGAGGGAAAGTATTCCTGATACAACATCTGTCCCATGGGTAAGCCAGAAATCCTGTGCATCTCGTGAAGAGCCAAGCCCAATTCCCCTTGCCGGGTCAGAAAAGTGTTCGAATCTGGATTATAAAGCTCGAACAAAGCGCAGAAATGCCTTGCGCTGACAGGCAAGCCATACATGGTGGCACGAACGGCTGCATATAAACCACAAGCGTGCAACTCCTCGCCCCATCGGCTCAAGACATACGTCGTCATACGGGTCCACCAAAACTTGTCCAAAGAATGGACCCAACCATAAATCCTGTGACGCGTCGCAGGCATCTCCCGTCCTAGAGCAGCGAGGCGATTCCTCAAGGTAGAAGCGGTGGCGAGGAACTCGTTACGTGGTGGTGCATCCAGCCCCAGTACTCCAGGACGCAATCCGGTGATGTGACTTCTACTCGAGCCAGGAAATGCCTGATGAGTAATATAGCCGCAATGGACGCTCTCATGCTCCTCCGTCAAGCGCCACGACATCTCCCGTGTCACGGCCTGACGCCTGAGCTCAGTCAATGAACGATGCCGAGGAATCTTCGGCAAGTATATGAAGCCACTGCCAGTTTTATGAAGCCACTGCTCAGCCTCAATAAACACGGCATCCGGGTCTTCGACAGAGTCGCCAAATAAGAAATCGCTCTTCCGAAGAGGCTGAATAGAACTAGCGTCCTTCACAAAAGGTGCATCGGTAATCAGCTGTCGGAGAGCACGGTGCCCACCTTCCTTCACCGCCTGGACAACCTCAGTCGATGTGTCCAAAACGAACGCGTCAATAAATGCTGCATCGGGATCTCTGACAGAATCGCCAAACAAGAAATCAGTCTTCCTGAGAGACTGAACGGAACTGGCGTCCTTCACAAGAGGTGCATCGGTAATCAACTGTCGAAGAGCTCGGTGCCCACCTTCCTTCACCGCCTGTACAACCTCAGTCGATGTGTCCAAAACGAACTGAGAGGTGACTGGGATAGGGGAAACATCGTCGGAGGTCGAATAATACTCGCCACGACGCCCGTATACTGCGTGAGATGAGAACGCTCCAGAAGGGTATTCAACTGAGAACAAGCAATTAAACGTTTGTTAATTCCAGTTATAAAAGGAAATTGAACTCATCTTACGAAGGGGTAAGATAGAGTCATTGCCTTATAAAGGGTGTGACGTTTTGGCCACGTTGCGCCTTCATAAGATAGGGTATATCGATAATATATCCCTGCCTTATAAGGCACAACGCAGCGACAAAACGCCCCCTTTATTTATGAGATAGTGTTTTGACCAAGCAAAACATATCTTTGAAGCGTCGATCCTCACCAAGGAGAATCAAGGCTCTTCCCGATTGCCTCACCAAGGAGAACAACGTGGGGTTAAAAGGACCAATTTGCAAATTTCCAAGAAAAATGGACTAATTTATAAATTTTTAGAAAAAAAGTGGCTCACCGGCATAAGAGGGAGGCACGCCATCAGTCGGCACGGTAGAGGATTGACCCCTCGCCATACGGGACATAGAAACCTGCAAGGTAAATTGAAGGATCAGATCTAGAAAAAGAAAAATCCCATTTTTACCCCAAAAAAGGTAGGTTTGAGGCATCAAATCACACCCTCAACCCTTATATGTGATCCCGCGACTCCATATACTAGATCAAACATGAAATAGATCAAGATGGCGGAGGATTTACCTGAAGAAAAGCCCAAAATCCAATAAAGGCGAGACCTTTAAGGAAACTTGAATCACACGCTCGAGGGGCCTGAGAGAAACTTTTTATTTGGAAATTTTGGGAGATTCCTCAGTCCAGGATTCAAAGGAAAGCCAGATCCAAGACAAATATCAAAGTTTGAGGGAGAAAGGAGGCTCGAGGGAAAAGAAAATCAAAAAAAGAGGTCAAGGGGGGGGGGGGCCCTAGAAAGAGAGGAAGAAAAAAGAAAAAAAAAAGAACCTCTTTTATAACCTCCAGACCAGACCGGGCTAAACCAGACCGAACCAGACCAAGCCAGATTGGACCAGAATGGACCAGAATGAGCCAGAATGAGCCCAATTGAGCCAGATTGAGCCTGGCTGGACCAGACCAGACCAGAATGAGCCAGAATGAGCCCAATTGAGCCAGATTGAACCAGAATGAGCCAATTTAAGCCAAATCGAACCAGTTTGAACCAAATTCGAACCAGAATTCAAATTGGAGCTGAATTAAGCATTGAAACGACTTTTGATCAACTTACGGTTCAGTCCTTCACCTATTTAACCCCTTTACCATATATATTTGGAAGGGTCGGAGAGATTTTTGAACCCAAATACTGCCTTTTTGGCACATTTTTGGGCCGGTTCAGATTATTCGAACCTAAAGATTACTCCAATAAGGTATACGAGTATAAACTATTCCCTCCTCTTTGTTGAGAAGTTTCTGGAGAATATTTTTATAAGAATATTCTTAAGGATAACTCAACATAACTCCCAGGAGTGTATGAGTATAAACTAGACCTCCCCGCTCCAACTCCTTAAGAGCTTAAACTGTGTAGACTCCAAAATACTTACGAGTATAAACTGTATTAAACGCCGGACAACGCGTCTCAATGAAGATTCATAGCCGTCAGCCGATGGTCAATTTCATGTTGAAGCAACTAACTCGAGCTAAAAAGCCAGAAAATCAAGAAAGCCGTCAGCCGATGGTCAATTTCATGTTGAAGCAACTAACTCGAGCTAAAAAGCCAGAAAATCAAGAATCGACTTCAAAATTCAAAATTCCGACAACGGTCAGACAATAAATGCAGCACCGGAACCCTCTCAAGCATTCGACAAAGCACCGAATAGCCTGGAGGATTGAAGGAATCGAGAAGAGAAGCCATTCCAAGAGCCCATTACACCGATTGAAGGTTGGGACTTTCATATCCAAAGTATTCCAGACTCTTCTATAAAAGAACGAGACAGGAAAACTTTGGAGGGGGTATCTGTAGGCATATAAAATTGCTTATAGGTCCCTTAACACGGCTCAACACGAACTAATGAGCCATCGGGCAACGTATCTAAGCACAAACGTCAGTCCACAACACCGAAGCCAAGTGACACGCAACGAAGCGGATTAACAAGGCTACGAAGCTGACGAACCGCACGTGAACGACAGAATGAATCCACTCGCGTGCGGAATCAAACCAACGGTCTAGAGAGTCAACGAGTCACCCAAACGTATAACGGATTCGAACTCAGACAGGTGGCCGCCCAGATCTGTGCCAAATGCACAGATCTGGTTGCCTATAAATAGGCGGGGTCATTCATCATTTTGGAGGACTTTTTGGAAGAACTTTTGGAGAGCCGAAACTCTGCCGGATTGAGACCTCATCTTGGAGTTCTTGAAGGCTTGAAGACTTGGACGTTCGGATCTGATTCTCGGCGAGCACCCGCATCACAAAAAAGGCAGGAGTTCGAGGGGATCCAGATCTCAGATCTACGCTGTTACACTCCAGATCTAAGCTTGGTCTTAGATCCCGAGGCTTGGACGATTGTTTCCTTGGTGAATCAATCCTCCCCGGCTATTATTTCCTTCGTGGAATAATACCCGTTATACTGCGTAGATCTGTCCGGATCTAGATCGCGCAGTGGTCCACGGCAAACAACCCCGGCGCAGGCAAAGAACCCACCAAAGCGAGTGACCGAATAACAGGAGCTCGCGATTTGTTCACAAGGAGAAAAAGTTGTAATTTTTAATTTTCATTTTTGATTTTCATTGTAACCGGATCTAAAAAAAGACCGGATCTTTTGTAACGTAAAAACTGTTATTCAAGATAGCAATGACATCAATGAAGAAAGCAACGAATTTCCCCGCGAACAGAGGCTCCTTCATTCCATTCATCATCTTCAAATGTCACAGTATCCACAGTTTCAAGTGTCACATAATTCAAAACCAAGCCACTTCCAGATTTTCTATTCTCAGCGAAGCAACTAATTATCCAGCTCTTTTTTGCTTCAGCTAGGACAAGAATAGGGACATTCACTGATTAGAAAGGGGGAAACTCAACATTCTTATTACCAAAGTTAGAATTAATTTGATGTATCAAAACATCTGATCCTTTCTCAACAGATTTCTTTATTCTAGAATGCAATGGAATAGTAAACCTCTCAAACACAGTCTCCACTAGATTTGAACTTAGATTACTTGTAGATCTTGGAGCAGAATTCAAAGGAACAATAGCAAGCCCAAGAACAGATTTAGATCTTAATTTTCCAGATCTGATACCAACATCATTATCCTCTACAAGATTCGATGAGACAGACACAGGTTCATGTACAGAGATAGAATTCAATGGAATAGATCCAAGATTTCTTACCAGATTTGAAGTCTGAAGCTGAAGAGATTGATCCACTTCCTAATCAACCTCATCAGCCCAAGAAACCCTAGGAGAATCAACACCAGATTGGGAATTCGAGACCTTACTGATATTTCAAAATTGAGCCCTAATCTTATGAGTAATCTGAGGTTGTTGAGCATTTGACGAACTCAGTATATCTGCCATTAGCTTCTTCTTCTTCTCTCCTTTTGGTCTCGTTGACACCATAACCTCCACCTCCGAACTAAAATCTTCATCATCTTCAATGAAACTAGTATCAAATTGATCCACAGGAGAATTCAAACTTGAATTAGAAGCTCTTAAGCCAATATTAAAATGATTTTTCCCATTATTTCTCTTCTTTTTTTCCCATTTCAAAACACGACGGGGGTGCACGTTAGCGGGATTGAGATAGCAAGCTAACATGCACCAGGAGAACCGCCCCACAGTCTTTAAGGTCACCAAATAAAGTATAAGTTATATGACTAAGCTATTAACACGTAATCCGTACTGAGAATTTAGTGGGAAAAAAAGAAAATCTCGATAGAGGATCTTCTCTAGAAAATCATCTATGGAGTTAGAAGATAGTAACATGTTGTTCAATAAAAATCCTAAACTGAGGCTCCATAAGTTTATGATTTTAAGTTGTTCTAACTAGGACATGAAGTTTGATCCATTAATTAGGCCTTCCATAGCATTTATTGTTATTTTTGGAGCCAGATTTATATAAATAATACATATAAATGAAATATAGAATTAGATATCTACACAATTGCACTTCAGGCCAAGGTGCTCTATGTTTTATGCGGCGGAAGCGAAAACCAAACTGATGTGATTCGAGACCAAATCAAACAAATGCAGAGAGAAGACCAAACACAATCAAAATAACGGCACGAACACAAACAACCAATTTTAACGTGGTTCAGCAAGTTGTCTACGTCCACGGGGCAAGAAGGGGATGAGGTTTTCACTAATAGAGAAGAAGAGTACAAATTAAAACTACAAATCACTCGAACTCACTAATTAATCTCACCAACAAATCTCTAATTCTCTCCAAATAAAACCCTAACCAATAGCTCAGAAAATACCTCTTTGCTCCAAATATCCCCTAATTTGCTGTTCAATTCTCTCTTCTAATCGTTCCATATATATAGAAATCCTAAAACCAAAATTATACTAGGAATTCTAAAATAAACAATAAAACAGATTAGGAATCCTAATAACCTGTTAATAAAATAAATTTGGAATCCTGTTACCAAAACAGATTAGGAATCCTAATAACTGTTAGACCCTAGGGGGGTGATTAGGGTCATATGCTAATCTAATCCGATTTTATACTAATTGAAACTAATTCAAATATTATTCTTACAAGATAGATGTACAATATGATATGAGCAAGAATATGCAATATGAACAAAGAGATATATCCTAGCAAAGAGTTATATGATGAAATATATGCAAGGATATATAAACTAATGCAAGGGTGAAATAAACATAACCTAGATAGTGGATTAAATAAACAAAGAGCAATACACAATGGCGATATAAGATATGAACATGAAAATCAGTACGCCAATGCAATCTCAAACAAATGATATGTTCATGGAGTTCGGTCCCCACGACCTACGTCTCTGCTCCTCACCTTGAGGAGATCTCCACTATCACAATCGGGTTTTTTACGCTTACCCGAATAACGTTTACATCTCACAATGTTGATTTTCAATGCTCACCGATCAACGTTCACCCCTCATACTCACACTCGGTTTTCTAGCTCACCGAAATCTTTACAAAAACACACTCGGTTTTCTAGCTCACCGAAAACCTTACAATCTCACAATATAACAAAAGTTGTTTGTTTGCGTCAGGAACAAGTTCTGTTGTAGAATTCATTATAACTGTTTATCGATTATAATGAATACAAAAGAGTAAGCTCCGTACTTTATAAAACTACTATTTACAATAAAAATTAAATTACAAGCTTCTTAGAAACAAACGCAAGATCATTGTTTGGATCACTGCTTGTGCGGGATCTTTGCCTGTGCCGGGGGTGCGTTAGCCCGTGGACTACCGATCATGAATTCTGATTGAATCATGAAGGATTTGAGGATTCTTCCTTCGTTTAGAAGAAAGAATAGTTTCAGTGAATATCTTGATGTAAGATGAACACTCTTCTCAAGATCAAGTCAAAGCTTAGATCTTAAGGAACTTTTGAATTGTTGAAAGGAGATGAACTCTTAAAATTTGCCCAAGCCTTTTGAAAATCTCTGCTCAATTGCTCAAGTAATAGCCTCTCTGCTCTCTTGGATCTGCTCTTTGGATCCGATCTAAAAAATACTCAGCCCCCCTTTGTAACCGTCGTCCCACTACTTAAATACCATATTTTTATAAGGTTAGTGGGCCTATTTTCAGTTTGTAACTGTCTCCCCACATTTATTGTTGATCTCAAGCAGTTATGAAGCCAAAAAAACTGTCAAAAAACGTGTTGTAAGCAACTCTGTGGTCGAGACAGGGCTGTGTGTCTCGCACTTCCGAGACAGTTTGTACTATCTCGGGTATTTTGGATCTAACTCCCTCGTCCAATATCAGAATGAGATGATCCAAGATGTATTGGAAAGCTGACGAAGAGATCTACAACTTTTGTCTTTTGAGATTCTTCATATTTAGTGCGAGATAGTCATAACTATCTCGTAATTCCGAGACAGTTGCGATTGTCTTGCACTTCCGAGACAGTTTGTATTATCTCAGGTATTTTGGTTCTAACTCCCTTGTCCGATATCGGAATGAGATGATCCAAGATGCGTTAGAAATCTGACGAAGAGATCTACAACTTTTGTCTTTTGAACTTTTTTAGATTTGGTGCGAGACAGTCATAACTGTCTCGTAGTTCCGAGATAGTTATGACTGTCTCGCACTTCCGAGACAGTTTGTGTTGTCTCGGGTATTTTGGCTCTAACTCCCTCATCCGATATCGGAATAAGATGATCCAAGATTCTTAAAAATCTGACGAAGAGATCTACAACTTTTGTCTTTTAAGCTTCTTTAGATTTGGTACGAGATAGTCATAACTGTCTCGTAGTTCCGAGACAGTTGCGACTGTCTCACACTTCCGAGACAGTTTGTGTTGTCTCGGGTATTTTGGCTCCAACTCCTTTGTCCGATATCGGAATGAGATGATCCAAGATACATTGGAAAGCTTGCAAAGATCTCTACAACCTCCTATAGACAATATACTCATGGAGTGGGCAAAATACACATAGTACTTCACCCTTTTGTGGGAAAAGCACAACTCCCGGTTGAGTTGTTCTTTATCGTTTAGCTTGTTTCACAGACTCGTACGCTTCGCCGACTTACTTCATGTGCTTTTTAGCTTATCTACAGTATCAGATGATCTCCTTTCAATTAGATAATCCTCATTAACTTGGATAGTAATATTCATTGTCTTTTCTTTATCTCGAGCTGTGTGCGAGAACCTATAGGCAATTTTTTTATGCCTACATTATTCTCTATAATGGATGAGAACTCAATTAAGCACAACCCGATGTTACAATCGTACAACCCAAATTATACTATGAATGTAAATACAATAAGCTCAAGTGGGTGTGTGTAAACAATGAGTGAAATCAAATCTAAACTCAATATAAAACTAGCTTTAATAAAATGATAATCAAACAAATAGATATAAAGCTAGAAATAGAGTTTAGAAAACTTCTCAATAGATCAAGAGATAGAGGGAGAATAGTTGGATGCTCAAACTACAATAGATGATCTCCTCAAGATCTTGTAGAATTGATTTTACAAACTCAAACTCTCAAATGCTTAAAAGCTTTTTAAACAAACACTAAACAAAACTTAAACCCTTGTTAAAACTTTGTTAAAATATTTTCTTAGGGTATCTTGAAAGATGAGATCAATGGGGTATTTATACCCACTCAAAACTTTAGCAAAAAACCCAATCAAAATGACCAAAAAGCCCAAGAGAAAACATCTCAGAAACTAGCCGTTGGAACCCAACGGTCAGTTCGGCGGTCGACCGTGAAAAGCTGGCGATCGGCCGCGAGGAACAAAAAACAGTAATATGGCTTTTGAAAGCAGGCGGTCGATCGCGAAAATCTCTGGATGTGCTACAGTCGATCGTCACGGTCGACCGCGAGCCATAAAAAGGCAAGCTGGGTTTCTGGACTGTAGGCGATCGACTGTGATGGTTGACCGTGGCGGTTGATCGCAAACTGATACAGAAAATATACAGGTTTTTGAAATAGTTTTCTGATTTTTAAAACCCTGTTTAAAAATATCAAATAAATTCAGAAAAATATAAAACTTTGGGAAATAATTATAGACATGATAATACACATGCTATAAAAACTGGTTTTTAGAAAGGACCTCCCAAATGAGAAATATCATTATTTTACAAAATAGTCCAAAACATGAAAATGTAAACATATGAGTTTTGACATTTTAGCTTAACCATGTTTTAAAACATTACAAAATGATTATATAGACTTAGTAAAAGATGTATATGATTATTGTTAAGTCCAAAAACTAATAAAATAATGTTTTCACAAAATTGCATATTCTATGCAATATAAATTCAAACAAAATAGAGTATAAAACATATAAGGATATATTTATTTCATATCTATGAAATTAAACCAAAACACAATAATAAATATGAAATATGTAATTTCATATTTATATAAACTTGGAAACCAAAACATGCATGTATATATATATATATATATATATATACATAGAAACCAAATACGTGTGTGTATATATGATTGAGCTTAAAGTACCAACACAAATAATATAAATCTAAACTAATGTTACCTAAGCTTGATCTTGATCTTCAATAAGCTTGACTTGGTAAACTCGCGGATAAAACTAGAACTTAGATCTTTAATTTGAATTACATATGCTTTACTCCATAATTCCGCCTACCTCCATTGGATATGATCGTGAATGTGCAATTCCATCCATCTTCCAACTTGTTATTTGCCTAGAATAAATACGAAAACACAACACTAGACAAACAACATTAGAAATAAATTATTTGTTAAACATCATCAAAACAAGAAGGCCAACAATAACATATTACCTAAATAAATTAGGAAACATATTAGAAACCTGCTATCCAATAATTCTCCACCTTGGCGAAGTTTTCCCAAAACTAAGCCAACACCAACACCAACCAAACATCTTACTTGTTGCATCCAGTATGAAGTGGAACAAATCCACGACAACGAACTTAATCCACAACAAGTTGAGAACCCAAACGAGAATCCGAACAAACTTTAAATGTCGATATCAACTCACCAAACCGGCTGCATCATAAATGACTACCTACGTATCCTTTTGTCCAAGGAATCAAGTCTTCACGTAGTTCACCAAATGGCCTCCAAAGACCCTTAATCCAATAGAAGAGTTCTCAACTCTTCACCAATAAATCTGCGGCTGATAGCTCTCCCAATGGCTCCAAAGTGAAACAAACCAAACACCTCCACTTGAGGTGAATCAACAACCATATGCAAATCCAAACTATATCCACCAGCTGCACTCGAATTAACCAATTCATCATCTGCATCTAAATCCAAATGATCTCCAAACTGTCTCACCTCAGTTGGAATCCTAAACGATGCAGTATGATCTGGAGTATGTAGAGTAATCTCTACCTAACGTGGAGTAGCATTATCCTCCACTGGCTATGATATCCCAATGATCTGATCAACACTCTTCACCTGTCGAGAGTCAAATGTGACATACCTGATCAGAACAAAATCAGAGTCTCCTAACTGATAACGAAACGAGCCTTTAAATCCCAAATATGCTATCGGATCAAATATCACATCCTCGATGTGACCAAATACTGGATAACCAAACATCTGACGCAATCCAAAATCTAAAGTAGCTCCACCAGATCTAATAACTCCAAACACAGCAGTCGGCAACCTATGACTAAGATGACCCAAATATGTCGAAGCTCCAAAACTTCTCTACAATCCAATGCCCCAAAACTGTCATCTCATCTCATTACCCCAATATCTCCTCTCTAATGAAGTGTCTCAAATTACTGTGAGCTTAGCACAAATATAAGAAAGAACCCCTACCAAAAATAAAACGACGGGTTACTTTTCTACCAACACACTTCCTCCATCTTTTGTTGACTTCAAGGACTTCAAATCAATGGGACTTGGTTGTAACCCACCAATGCCTAGAATTGACCCTAACTGCAGAAACCAAATACCTTTTACCTCCCAACGATGCCTCCTTGAAAGGCACCAAAATGCCTAAATGAACACCACCTAAAAGACCCCTCGATCGATGGACAGAAGTGCCAAACACCACCTCGATCCTCTTGTTCATATTAATGTGCTCATAGGACTTTAATCTGCAGGTCAAAGCACTCCTTAACAATCCATGCACGGCATAACCAATCAAATATCACAGCCTCAACAAATGCCACAGTCTAGCCAAATTCAAAGAAGTCGTCAGCTCTCCACCAATCACCGTGCTTCTAATCAAATAGTATAAATTCTTCTTTCTGACATCCTTCATCATAATCATGGACCTAAATGTGACCTTCAAACATGCATCCTCTAAGGTCACCCTATAGCCTGTTGCCTCCAAAACTCCACGTGAAATGATGTTCTTCTTTAACTGAGAAACAAACCTCATTTCATCCAACTCCCAAATCACTCCATCACACATCCTACTACGAACAATATAGATACCACTAATAGGGCATTCATGATCATTACCCATGAGCATGGCATCCCCTCTTTTCAACTCCTGAAAGCTGGAGAACCAATCCATCCTAGGACAAATATGGTAAAAAACACCCAATCCAACATCCACTCTGTAGAGTCGGCAACACAAACTGACGGTAGTACTAATGAATAGCCCGAAGAATCTGAATCTGAATTGTCACAACTAGCATTAACAACATTCACCTCTGAAGCTTGAATAGCTTTCCCCTTATTTTTCCCAGCTCGATCAACCAACTTTGGGTATTCGGCTTTCCACTGTCCATCCTCTTTATAAAAAGCACACTAATTCCTACGAACTCCAGGATATGCCCCTCTAGACTGCAACCTCCTATTTCGGTTTGGACTCTTTGCTCTTGTGACTAATACCACTGCTACCGGCTCAACTGAAGTCTCCTTATCCTTCTTTCGAATTTGATAATTCACAAGTGCAGCGGTGACCTTACTATATGAAAAAGATGTCTTCTCATTAATAAGAGTAAGAACGAATGTCTCATATTCCTCGTTGGGTAAGGAACTCAACAATAACAACGCTTTATCCTCATCTTCAATCATCATATCTACATTCGCTAAATCCGCAAGAAACTTCATGTAGTGGTTCATGTAATGACTAATGGAGGTTCCTTTCTTCAATTGGAAGCGATAAAGCCTCCTCTTCAAATGCAAATAGTTCTCTACACTCTTGGTCAAATACTTGCTCTCAAGGATCTCCCAAATCTTCTTAGCCGGAGGCTAATTTATCACATCATATTTCAAGTATTGAGTCAAACAGGATCTAATCACACCATACGCCGTTCTATTCATATTCTTCCAAACCTTTTCCTCAATGTCGTCTGGTTTCCCGCCCAAATTCCAATGTGTCTTCCAAATTTTGCGCGTTGAGCGCATCAAAGACTTCACATCTCCAAATACCAAAATTATTTGTGCCATTAAACTCCTCCACATCTATCTTCATGGAGTGGATATTTAAACTTTAGATGGTCTTCACGCTGGAAGTACCATCCACAATTCCTTCTTTGTCGATCATCTTTATCAAAGCAACAACAGACCAAAGCGGAACAAACGAAGAATAGATCCAAAATTAAAAAAATAGAGTCTTTACCAAAAAGATCCTACATTTATCACCAAACGAAGTCCTAGACGAGCCTCCAAAACGATCTACTCCTCCAAATAGCCAAAGCATAGTCCGAGCTCTGATATCACTTGTTGTGCGCAGCAGAAGTCAAAACCAAACCGATGTGCTTCGAGAGACCAAATCAAATAAACGCCGAGAGAAGGCCAAACACAATCAAAATAACGGCACGAATGGAAACAACCAATTTTAACGTGGTTCGACAAGTTGCCTACGTCTACGGGGCAAGAAGGGGATGAGGTTTTCACTAATAAAAAAGAAGAGTACAAACTGAAATTACAAATCACTCGAACTCACTAATTAATCTCACAAACAAATCTCTAATTTTCTTCAAATAAAATTCTAACCAATAACTCAGAAAATACCTCTTTTCTGTGCTCCAAATATCCCTAATTCGCTGCTTAATTCTCTCTTCCAATCGTTCCATATATATAGAAATCCTAAAACCAAAAACATACTAGGAATTCTAAAACAAAAAACAAAACAGATTATGAATCCTAATAACCTGTTACCAAAACAGATTTGGAATCATGTTACCAAAACAGATTAGGAATCCCAATAACCTGTTATCAAAACAAATTAGAAAACATATTAGTAACCTGCCATCCAACACTCTTGAAGGGCAGTCTATTGAATATACATCTTCAGTTGTTTGTTATTTTTTGCATCAAGAATAAAGAAAAATAGAGACGACAAAGACGTGGGAGTAGGATTTGAGATTGACTGTCGTCCTCTATTGACTACTAATGCGGAATCATGTTGTACTCAAATATTTCAAGAATGTATATAGCCACAGTGATTGTTGAACCTCCATTAAATCTCCATCTCCGTAACCGTGTTTTTTTCTCTTTCCATATAAGCGGTTAGATTTTTGAGTGCATTGCTAATATATATGTATTGCCTATCGCTTAGATAGGAACAAGAAATATCATAGATTTCCTGTTCTCATCTGTATGTAATTATTCTTCCTCTGAGTTCCCTGAATGCATCTCTTCATGAAGTTTGTCTGCTTCATTATCTCGTCTACAATTATCAGAATGGCAACACACACACAAAAAGAACCATGTGAGGGTGTGACCAACATCACAGTAGCATCTTTCTTTTGCTAGCTACAGTCCCCGAGAAGCAGCAGATGAGAATGACCAATCCGTTTAGAGAGTGACGCAAACGTGGGACCTTCTGGTCTCTAAGTTTCTCATGTCAAATGCTAAAAGACCATCAAACCTTTCGGTCCCATCATCAGTCATATGTAGCTATATTTTCTTATTATTATTCACTTTTTGAAAGATTCTCCGCTCAGAAGCACCATAATGATCCGTTTGTTTTGATTTTTTGAAGAAGAAAGTCAGTAGAAACTGTCAATTTTAGCAGGCTTTCTTGCAAAAACGTCTTTTTTAGAGGCGTTTTTGGAAGAAAGCCTGTCAAAACTGACAGTCTTTGTCAGTTTTGACAGCTTTCACACCACTTTTCTCTTCAAAAAAAATCAAAACAAACGGGCCCTAACTGTGCGCTTGGTATCTGTAAAAGGTATAAATTTTCATAATAATGATAGGTTTGGCCCATAAACTAGTTTAGAATTTACTTTCTGAATCATGAGCAATTATTAACGTATATCATCTCGAGTGTAAAACATTAGTGAAAACGTGATGAATTGAAATCTTGGGTTCAAAGATCATAAATCAGCTTTGATCTCTATGTGCAATTTTTTGATTTCTTGGGTCCTTTTTACCTGATTATCTTTGGTGTACTACAAATGCTTACTTGGTGAATAAATGAAATTGGTGGTTTTTATTTCTAGGCCCAATTGTTTATCATGATTTATCTATAAACCCAATAACATATTTTTATATCATTGAACTCAAATAACTTTACGTATTTATCTCTAAACCCAACTTCTAAAATACAATACAGACATATGTGAGCTCTCCATAATTTTTTTTAAAAAATCCAATTATACCATTCCCTGATATCTCATGTGTTCTTATTTATGTGGGCCCCTTAAAAAATATTTTAGAACTAAATAAATTGAGAATTGAGAAGAGAGAGAAATAAGGGTTCTTGTTGCTTTCTCCCCCGCGCCTTGACGTCGCATTTAATGCGGTTAGGCACGAGAGAGAAGCAAATCGCGGGAACAATATCGCAATCTCTCTCTCAATTTCTCAATTAATTCCCCTCTATATAAAATTATTTCATTCATCCACTCTTCTAAACCCATCAATTAATTCTCAACCACTCTTATGAATCCGTCAATTAAATCTCAACTTCATTAATGTGTAAGGTGTGGTTGTTTTATTTTAGTGGTGATTCATCATTTTAATTTAAGCTATAATTTTACATTTTACTCAACTAAGTAATTTAAAGCATTAATTTCTCATTTCATTCATGGAAATTATTTCACATTATTATTCATGAATTCATAAAAAATAGTTAAAATTGTTATCTTTGATGAAATTTCAGTTAAATTTGACTTTAGTCAACCACTCATTAATTTCATATTATTATTTCATATTAAATAATTTACATTAATTTCTCATATTATTCATAAAAATTATTTCTCAACGACTCATTTTATTGTTAGCTATTTTTTTGGTGACAACATAGATGAATGAATAATTGTACAGTGCATTGACGGATTTTAGAAGAAATAATCACTTTTTGGTATCAACAGTACGGCCACAACGGTAGCACATGTAGACAACCGATTTCAAACTAAATTGGTTTAGTAATATAAATTTTGGAACATGTAACTGCCATACTTTTGTAGTAGATGCTACTTTTGTAGTAGATGCCATACTTTTGTGTAAGTGCCATACTTTTGGATAAATATAAGATATGAGTTTGTTATGTGTTTTTTATGATTGTTTACTTATGTGTTTGGTATGACTGTGCACTTGTATATTATCTCGCTATACTTTTAGATTATCCTGCTATACTTGAATAATATCACCATATACTCGCAAATTATCCCGCTAGACTTACATATTATCACACTATACCTTTAGATTATCTGACTATACTTTCAGTTTATCACGCTATGCTTTTAAATTATCACGCTATGCTTTCAGATTATCCCGCTATACTTGCATAATATCACCCAATACTCACAAATTATCCCACTAGACTTACATATTATCACGTTATACTTACATGTTATCTTGCTATAATTTCTAATATCCCGCTATAGTTTCAGATTATCCCATATAATTTTAGATTATTCCGTTATACTTACATATTATCCCGCTATACTTGCATATTATTTCGCTATACTTTCAGATTATCCCACTATACTTGCATAATATCACCCTATAATAACATATTATCCCGCTATAATTATATATTATCACCCTATACTTTTAGATTATCCCGATATACTTTCATATTGTTGTTTATTTACATTTAGCTTCTAAAAAATTTGTGAATAATTTTCAAACTCTGAGAAACCTGAAGCATGATAATCAGTAAAACAACAGTTGACGTGAAAGTAAAAGTAATCACCATATACTTTTCATAGTCTTACAAACTCATTAATAAATCGCTTGTGAACTGCTAAGGATACAAACCAAATTTTCAAACAAATAGACAGCCACCGAATACTTTTAATAGTCTTACAAACCCATTGATAAGTCTCTTTTCCTTTATTTGAAAATTCATCCCATAAATAATATTTGGAATTGAACTAGTACACTGTAGACGTCTGATATTGCCTATAAGTTCCAGCACGAAACTCGAATCAAAGAGTAAGCAAGTCAAGAAAATTCACCCAATCAACACGCGCGCGTCAATCAGCTAGGGGCGTCGGTCAACACGCACGCGTCAATCAGCCCGTGCGCGTCGGTCAACACACGCGCGTCAATCAGCTAGGGCGCATCGGCCAACACGGACTCGTCAATCAGTTTGTGCGCGTCGGTCAACATGCGCGCATCAATCAGTTCACGCGTGTCAGTCAACACGCGCTCGTCGATCAGCTCACGCGCGTCGGTCATCACGCGCACACCAATCAGTTCGTGCGCGTCGGTTAACATGCGCACGTCAATCAGTTCGTACGCGTCGGTCAACACGCGCACGTCAATCAGCTCGCGCACGTCAGTCAACACGCGCGTGTCAATCAGTTCGTGCGCGACGGTCAACACGCACGCATCAATCAACGCGTGCATTTTAACCAATGCGTGCAGCCCCAAATAGTCGTCGCGTTCGACGATCAGTCCCGTAACGAAGCGTACAAATCAACGAGTCGACCAAATACATGAAATAGAAAAAAGAACAAATCCCAAAAAAACACCAAAAGAAAGAACTCGGCGGAGGCGACGGACCCGCACCAGCGCGGGACGGCACAGGCCGACCCACGCCAACACCGGTCGGATCTGTCCGATCAGCGCAAACGCTTGTCAGACTTCACTGACCCGCACCCCCACGAGTCAGCAGAGCCCGTCACGTAGTCCAAAGCCCGAAACGCGTGTTCGACAGTTTTTAAAGCTATTTTCACGGGATTTATCTGTTCTAGGGGTTCCCAACTGATTTGATATGATCCACAAATATGGTTAGGCTATTGTTAACTGAAGATAAGGTCAAAATCACTCATTCTCATCCAAATACCTGCGCCCTAGACCTATAAATATCAGCCCAATGCCTCCATTTTACAGATCTGGAATTTGATCGAGAGGACGAGGTGCTGCTGGATTGAAGAGTTAAGGAGCACAGAATTTCAGCAAAGGGCAACGAGATCCCGGCGAACTTCAGCACAAAGGAGAAGTCATTCGAAGGATCTGAAGCCCCGTATGATCGTTCCTTGAGATTAGGCTTAGTCTTAATCTCGAGAAGAGCTACTGATTTTGCTTGGTCTATATCAGCACTTCAAGTGAATACTTCCTTGGTGAAGTAGGAGCTCCATCAATTTTCCAAAAACCGGATCCGATCCACGGTCATCCATAGATAAACCCTGGCACCGGCGAAGAACCAGCGCAAGCAAGAGTCGATAAACGGATCTTGTGTTTATTTTCAAGAGAGTTGTAATTTTTATTTTTGTTATTTGAATTTGTTGTAAACGACTAAAGTTATAATGAAATCAATCATGAAGGCGACTTTCGACAAAAACAAACTGGCGACCATAGTGGGAGCCGAAAGCCTTTCTGCGAAGGCTGACGTGTCGCAACCTCGGATCCTCATCCTGGTTGAAACAGAGGTCGAACTCTTCTCATCCCGGTTGAAACAAAGGTTGAATATGAGTTCGACCAGCATAAGTACGAGCAATACTTATCCTCCTCCTCTAGATCGGCCTCTCCTCATAGGTTCTACTCTAAGAAAGCTCGCTGGACTTTGGCCTTAGAGGTCCAAGAAGAAGATCTCCCCGCCACTGCTGCACTTGTGGCTCGCGACGCCCCGTCGGCATCCGACGAGGCTGAAATCATGGATCTGAACCCCTTAAGCAAGGGGTTGACTGTTGATGATGTGCCCACTCTATCAAAGAGAGCACATCAAAGGCGACGCCAACGCCTAGCACGCCAGCTGGCCAAAGCGTTGGAGCCAGTTGATGGAATCCGCTGTGAAGCGGATCTGAAGACCTCCAGGAGGCACCAACCACCACAACAGCGAGTGGACAACCCCTCCTCCTTCAAACTAGCGAAGAACGAATGGGTTCACGTCAAAAGGACCCGATCGACTCTTCAAGAGCGGATTCAGAAACACCGCTCATTGCTTGCACATGCAAGAATTCTTATGCAATAGGCTAAAAAATTGCAGAATGAAGAAGTGAAAAAGAAGCCACAAAAACTACACAAAGTATGGAGGGCAAAGTCCAAGACGGCGGTCGAAAAGATCAAAAAACACGGGTCACACAGATCCGACCCTCCAACCCGCGGGTCATTCAAGTCTAACCCGCGCTAGGGTCAAGACAGAAGATGTTCTGCACAAGTTTCTTTGATTCCATCGAGTTCATCACCTCCGGTGGAGATCCGTGATAGTGTGGATTTGTCTCGTTTTAAGATAACGATCACAGATCGCCTTGGCCCTTCACACGATGATCGAGGCAACGCTCCAGTCAAAGAGCGCTTAGGCCCATTGAATGGATCTCGAGTAGTTTTTTAGGCTGGAGGTCGTGGTCGTCCTCCTAAGCAGTGGAGGAGAACACGGGATGAGAAAAATCCTATAACTGATCGTATTGGATTGCGTGTCGAAGTTTAAGAGCCTGTTGAAGGCTGACGTTCGTGAAAACGTAGCCTTAGACATGCGACTCCTGAAGATGCTAACAAAGCATTGAATTCCCAGAAGAAAAAGGTACTCATCAGACGAGGACGTTACACCTAGGGAGTCATGCCAACACACGATGGGTTGCTCGGGTCATCAGACTGATGAGTTGTACTATCGGGCCCGAGGTACAAACAAGTCTCGAAGAAGGAATAATCGAGAACCAGACTCCTATTGTCCGTGTTCCAAAATTATCAAAGCGGTGTTGTCAAAATGTTGCTGCTCTAAGGCTGCCTTAGAGAGAGTTTCAGTGTTTGAAAGAATCTCCATCGAAACATCCAAATCCAAACTAAGGCGTTTCCACAGAAAGAAATCAGCCACTCAAGATGACAAATGTCCAGAAGTATATGTTAATATGACTGGTAGAGGGAAGTCAACACGACTCTTTAGTCCTGACCAGTTTTCAGAAATATCCTAACGAATAACTCGATTACGATCAGGAACCAGTAGACGAATGGATTATCAGAGAATGCAAAAGGGACTACCTTTAGATGACGAAACGTCAGATGCTTGCTCAGATGCCTGCTTAGCAATGGCCTCCGATGATACAACATCTAGCGAAGCAATCCTATGAGTCACTCATGATCAGCACAGAGCAGATGACTAAAATTCTCGAGGACGCCTTAACCAAGCAGAAAGTGAGTTTTAAATTTAAAATGGAGATGGCTATGTAGCAGATGAGGGAAATGCATGACCGACAAATCGCGACACTGACAAATCAGCAGGGAGAGTCTAGTTGTTGTAATAATCCCAACAAAATTGATAGTTATCGGGAAGGGGAAGAAAATACCAACATGGATCCCCCTCCTGTCAACAACAATACAGGGGGTGGCCCCTCGGATGATAACAATACGAAAGAGGACCACATCACTGTAGGCGTATAAAACTGCTTATAGGTCCCTTGACACAGCTCGGCGCGATGATTCGACAAATCGACGAACGTTCAAGCAACGAAACGAACTAAAGAGGCTACAAAGCTAACGAACTGCATGTGAACAACGTTAGTGGTTCGGGGAGTCGACGGGTCTTCCAACAAAGTGGATTTGAACTCAAACACCGACTGAGTTTACTGCCAAATCCGGAATCAAGTCAACAAATCAACAAAACAACCGAACAACGAACAAAACAACCGGAAACAACGGAAAACGACAAAACCAGCGCACCTGGGGGAACTCGGCCCGAACCGAACCACCCTAAGGTGGCTCGGCCCAAGCCGAGCCACCCTAGGGTGGCTCGGTGGCCGAGCCACCCCAGGGTGGCTCGGCTAAGGCCGAGCCACCCTAGGGTGGCTCGGCCAAGGCCGAGCCACCTCAGGGTGGCTCGGCATGAGCCGAGCCACCCTCAGGTGGCCCGACTCCCCCCCCTCTCTCTCTTGTGCACAAAGGCACAGTTCAGAGAGGCTATAAATAGGGGGGGTGGTTGTTCATTTGAGGGACTTCTTCTGAAACTTTTGAGAGAGCCAAAACTCTGCCGGATTGTCACCTCAACTCGGAGATCTGAAGGCTTGAAGACTTGGAGACCCGGATTTGATTCTTAGCGAGCACCCGCACCGAAAAAGGCAGGAGTTCGAGAGAGTCTAATCCTCAGATCTACGTCGTTACACTCCGGATCTAAGCTTGGTTCTTAGATCCCGAGATTCGAGCGGTCGTTTCCTTGGTGAAACGATCCCTCCCGGCTATTATCTCCTTGGTGGGATAATACCCGTAATACGTCGTAGATCTGCTTGGATCCAGATCACGCGGTGGTCCACGGTAAGCAACCCCGGCGCAGGCAAACAACCCACAAAGCAAGAGACCGGATAACAGGATCTTGTGATTTGTTCGGTAAAAGAGAGAAGTTGTAATTTTGATTTCTTTGTTTTATTTTGATTTTCATTGTAAGCCGGATCTTATAAAAAGACCGGATCTCTTTGTAACGCATAAAGTTGTTAACTGAGTGCAATGGAATCGATAATGAAGAAAACACCAACTTTCCCCGCGAACAGCAACGTGTACCAAGTCAAGCTTAATTGAAGATCAAGATTGCTTGGGTAATGTAGTTTAGCATTTATATTATGTGTGTTAAGTACTCTAAGCTCAATTATCTATACACACACATTTTATTAGTTTCCTTGTATATATATGTAATCACATATATATACAACACAAGTTTTGGTTTTCATGTTTATAAATATGAAATTACATGTTTCATATTGTGATTTGGTTTATCTACTTAGATATGAAACAAATATATTTTCATATACATACTCATAGGTTTCATTTTCTATTGTATTTGTGAAAATACTGTATTCTTAGTTTATAGACTTCAATATCAGTTTATACATGTTTTACTAAGTCTATAAAAACATTTCACAAAGTTTCAAAAGTTGGTTTATGTCAAAACATCAAAATTCAAGTATCTCATATTTTCATGTTTTGGACTATTTTGCAAAATGATGATATTTCTCATTTGGGAAGTATTTTAGAAAACCAGTTTTTGTAGCATATTTATTATCATGTCTACAATCATTCCCCAAAGTTTTACATTTTTTGGAATTTATTTGATATTTTTAAACAGTGTTTTAAAATCAGCGTTGTTTCCTGAAATGTCAGTTTTCGGTCGACCGGTACGGTCGACCGGTCAATTGACCATTCGTCAGTATTTTTCCAGAGAGTCGTCGGTCGACCGGTCCGGTCGACCGAGAGCTCAAATCGGTCGACCGACAGAATTTCCGGTCGACCGACGATGGTCCAGAACGTTTTCTTCGTGTTTTTGCTCTCATCGGTCGACCGACGGAATTTTCGGTCGACCGACAATAGATCCGTTGGACTTCTAACGGCTATTTCTGAGCTGACTCTTCTGGGGCATTTTGGTCTTTCTGTTTTGGGGTTTTTGCTGAGATTTCTAGTGGGTATATATACCCCATTGCTGATGTCTTTTCAAATTGATTAAGAGAGTTTAAAAACAAGTTTAAGAAAGTTTTTAATCAAGGGTTTATGTTTGGTTTAAGTGTGTTTATAAGCTTTTAAGCATTTGAGTGTTTCGATTTTGTGAATCAAATTCCACAAGAGCTTGAGGAGATTATCTATTGAAGTTTGAGCTTCCAACTATCATCCCTCCATCTCTTGTTATCAAATTGAGAAGTTTTCTAAACTCAAACTCTAGCTTTACATTTATATACTTGTTTGATTATCATTGTTCTTAAGCTAGATTTTATATTTGAGTTTAGTTTGATTTTGATTTATATCTCTTTGTTCACACACAACCTATTGAGCTTATTGTATTTACATTCATAGTATAATTTAGGGTTGTGGGTTTGTGACATTGAGAGTGAGCTTAATTGAGTTCTCATCTTGTTAGAGAGAACAATCATTTGTTATATTGTGCTTATTGTGAGAATCACTTTGTAATACACTTGTACACCGAGTGAGGAGTGTGTGGTGAGAGTCGGGGATCGTCCCAAGAGGAGTGGCGTCGGTTGACGTGCCTAGGGAGAGGTTGTAACCGAGCACTTGAGGGAGACACGGCTAGGTCCAACACTTAGTGGGTGTAGAGTGTGATTGCAAGAGTGTGAGTTGTAGAGTTTTCGGTTAGCTAGAAAACCGAGTGTGTAGAAGAAGTTCCGGCTTCCAAACCGGATTGTGTTAGTGGATTTCTCCCCGGGAGTGGGGAGCGGAGACGTAGGACGGAAGGTCCGAACTCCGTGATCATATCTTGTGTTTGAGTGTGCTTTGGCGTTTATTTATACTTGTGTTTATAATTCTTGTCGCCATTGTCATTAGCTCATTATTTATATGATCCACTATCTAGTTCACATTGTTTACCCCTTGTGTTAGTTTATATATCCTTGCATATATATATATTTCATCATATAGGATATATCTCATTGTTTACATTGCTTATCCTAGCTCATATATCTTGTGATATTTCATACTTGCTAGGATAACTTGTTAATTAGTTTTTAATTGGCATTTAATCGGATTAGATTAGCATAAGACCCTAATCACCCCCCCTCTAGGGTCTAACAATTGGTATCAGAGCTTGGTGCTCTTTGATTTAAGGTCTAATCGCCTTGAGTTAAAGATCCAAGTTAGCTTATTGTGCTAATCTAATTTTGAGCTTTATTTGTATCTTGCTTGCCTTTTATATTATGGATATGCATGGTTTAGGTTATGCCATTAATATTGCTCCTAGGTTAGATAATTTCCCTTATGCCCAATGGTGTGTTAGATTTAAACTTTTTGTTCAATCTAAACACTTTGATTTATGGGAAATTATAGATGAGGCTTATATTGTGCCCACTTTGGAGAAATCCAAGTGGAATAAAAATGATCATCGTATGTTTACTATGAACAACATTTTGTTAGAATATTTGCTAAATGCTTTTAACTCATCTATGTCTAACAAGTTTGTTCATGTTGATAGTGCTTACACCTTATGGAAATTAATTGAAGCACATCAAGGGGACTTGGAGGCGATCCAACAAGTTTTGGCGGATCCGGCTTCAAGTTCATGTGGAGCATCATGCACACGGCCACTAGGCGATAGCCCTAGTGAGGTTTGCGAGTTCGAACCCGATAATGATTTATCTAGTGATGAACTTGCTTGTGCATATGATAGATTAATGCATGCCTACACTAAGTTGCATAATAATTTCATTGATCTTAAAAGCAAGCATGTTAATTTAAAATCCGATCATGAATTGCTAGCATCAAAATTTGATACTATTGCTAAAGATAATGTGATCCTTAAAGAAAATAATGAAAAATTAAAATTGGATCATATTACCTTGAGTTCCAATGTTGCTAGCTTAATTCATGAGAAGAATGATGCCATGTTAGAAGTAGAGTCTATTAGAAGTAAATTTACATCATTTAAAAATGATCATATTTGCTCTACTTCTATTGACAATGCTTCTATGCCTAATGATGAGTTGAACAATATTAAAAATCGCATTTCATCTTTAGATTCAACTCTTAACACATGCATTGTTAATAACAAGAAACTTATGGACTTATGTGCAAAGTCTCGTGCTAACTCTTCAAAACCAAGCACTCACTATGCACATATGTATAGCAAAGTTTACAAATGCTCAATTTGCGGTCGTAAAGGCCACATTGCTAAATTTTGCTATGATGCACACAAATCTTCTAAGATTAATGCTTCTTGTGCATCTCATAAGGCTTCTTCATCACACACACATGCACATGCATCTATTTCTCATCATAAGCATGCTAATGTGTATAAATGTGATCTATGTGGTCGGTTTGGCCATTTGGCAAAGTTTTGCTTTGACATGAAAAAGAATTCTAGTTTGCCAAATGTTTTTCATAGACCACATGTGTTTAAGTGTGATATTTGTGGTAGATTTGGCCATTTGGCAAAGTTTTGTTATGATTTAAAAAATTATTCAAACTTGCCAAATTTCTCAAGTAGACCACCTTTGTTTAATGATGTTTCTCATTTGCAAAATAATTCTAAAAGACAATCTTTATTTGCAAATGTTCCACGTGCACCTTTTAATGGTCAACATAAGCAAATGCTTCCTTTCCATTGTACATATTGCAATCGGAAGGGTCATTTGAGTAATTATTGCTATGACCGATCCCGTGCACCATATATGTCCAAGAGGGTTCATAACCCTAGGACTTTGAGCTTTAATGATAGGGGTCATGTCCCTAAACAAACCGGCACCAAGAATACTTGGGTGCCAAAATAATTTTTAAAGCCAAGAATTTTAGTATTTTTTCTTTTTCTTGGTTTCGAAAAATGTATTTTAAACTTTTATGAAAACAATTCATTTTATTGGTCAAACTATTTTGTTTTCATGATTATTGGTTTTATTTTGATGAGAGGTTTGTACTTATATAACCCTCCGGATTTATTGGGTGTTTATTCCCAAATCATGTTTACCGGATGCTAAAATGTTCATATGGGTTAATACTAGCTCAAGAGCTAGATAGAGTTGCCTCTCTTGATTTTTGAAAATCAATGATGATTTGGTTTCATGATTTAAACTTTGATTTATGATTTCAATTGGTTGATTTGTTTTCATTTCAAAACTTTTTACATGAATCTCATGTTCCTCTTCTTTTGATTTCATAAATCTATTCTTTTATATGGTTTTTATATTTTTTTGTGCTAATGAGACACTTCTTTCATATTAACATATTTATATGTGTTCTCATTGTCCTTTTGTATGTGAGTGGTGTTTAGCATATTTTTCATCTATGCTTGCTCACATATGTTTGCCATGATCTTCATTTCACATATTCTATATGGCATTTTGATAGGGGGAGCAATCCCTATATCTTTCTAT
>NW_017973018.1:0-12826 GCF_001876935.1 Asparagus officinalis | reverse complement strand
GCCGAGCCACCTCAGGGTGGCTCGGCATGAGCCGAGCCACCCTCAGGTGGCCCGACTCCCCCCCCTCTCTCTCTTGTGCACAAAGGCACAGTTCAGAGAGGCTATAAATAGGGGGGGTGGTTGTTCATTTGAGGGACTTCTTCTGAAACTTTTGAGAGAGCCGAAACTCTGCCGGATTGTCACCTCAACTCGGAGATCTGAAGGCTTGAAGACTTGGAGACCCGGATTTGATTCTTAGCGAGCACCCGCACCGAAAAAGGCAGGAGTTCGAGAGAGTCTAATCCCCAGATCTACGTCGTCACACTCCGGATCTAAGCTTGGTTCTTAGATCCCGAGATTCGAGCGGTCGTTTCCTTGGTGAAACGATCCCTCCCGGCTATTATCTCCTTGGTGGGATAATACCCGTAATACGTCGTAGATCTGCTTGGATCCAGATCACGCGGTGGTCCACGGTAAGCAACCCCGGCGCAGGCAAACAACCCACAAAGCAAGAGACCGGATAACAGGATCTTGTGATTTGTTCGGTAAAAGAGAGAAGTTGTAATTTTGATTTCTTTGTTTTATTTTGATTTTCATTGTAAGCCGGATCTTATAAAAAGACCGGATCTCTTTGTAACGCATAAAGTTGTTAACTGAGTGCAATGGAATCGATAATGAAGAAAACACCAACTTTCCCCGCGAACAATCACATCTCCTCGAAATTGCTCAAAGAAAGATACGAGTGAGGATAAGAAGATGAGGGACTTAGAGAGAAAAATCAACGCGTTGATGAGTGCTTAGGAAATAAAGAGGTCCGGAATACTGTGTCCATACCCGAGAGAATGAGAATCAATCCCGTACCCGGTAAAGTTTAATTTGATCAACTTCACGCTGTTTGACGGAAAGGATTCCCCTACTCAACACTTAATATATTTCAAGTCTTATTTAGGAATAATCTCCGGGAATGAACCTCTAATGGTACGGTCATTCGTCGGCATTCTTCGCGGAGCAGCCTTTGATTGGTATCGCCGCCTCAAGCCGGGGAGTATTAACAGTTGGTATAACATGAAGGACATGTTTCTCACAAATTTCTTCGATGATAACACCGAGGTTTCGATCAAAACGTTGTTCGATGAGAAGCAAAAGGACGGAGAGTTGGTCAAAAATTTCATCAAACGATTCCGGAACAAAGCCATGAATTGTAGGGATCCGGTCAGCGAGGACTTCATGCTAGAAACTTGTCACAATAATCTTTTGTTGGATATCCTCGAAGCCATGGGAATGGCACCGTCCAAGACCTGGAAAGATTTGAAGGTCCGAGGAGAACAAGCCGAACGCTTCCTCAAGAGGAAGAAAGCCGAATGGGGTCAAACGACGACAAATACTCCACAACAAAATTTTGTTCCTAGGGGTAAAGAGAAAGCACAAGCGAACGTAGTGGATGCGAATCAAACATTTGAAGTGCAATCGCAATCGCAACAACAGCAGCAAAAGGCGCCTCAGCAGTCACGGTGGCAACAACAGCCTCAGAAACAGAAGACTTCGGAACTGAAATTCCCAAAAGTCTGCTCATTTAAAGAAGACAAAGTTCCCGGTATTTTCAAATACCTCATAGAGAACAATAAGATCAAGTTGCCTCCGATCCAAGATCAGGAAGACGCTAAAAGGATTAATGATCCAAAATACTACGCGTTTCATAGACCGATGCATCATCCTACTAAAGCATGCTACGCCCTCAAAGACAAAATCCAAGCTTTAATCGATGTCGGGGTCATCACTATGAAGAAACCTAAAGAAAAAAAGGTGGGTGCAAATACAATATCAATCAGCTTCAGATCTGTCCCTTTGAATTAGTTTTAGCCCGAACTCGTGATGAAAGTGGCAATGAAGACTGTTAATGACGATCCTCACAAGCAACGCCAGAAAGGACTTGTGTCATACACAGCCCCGAATGGTGAAATTCTCTGGGTTCATCCCGATCTGATCGAAGATGAGCAGTGGCTCAGATCGTCGTCCAAGAGGAAATCAAAAGGAAAGGGGATGTCCTGTTACAGAGCCTCTACCATATAGGAGAAGCTGACGAAAGAATCCTGGCTTTCTCGCTCTCTGAAGATAAACAAGAGGTGTTTGCAACCCGGAGTGGAAATGAATATCACTTCAAATATCCGGATGCTTCCGAGCAATTAGCTAAGCAGGGAGTAACCAAAACTGTTCCCTCCAAGACGTTAGCAGAAATGGGAGTGGTCACAACTCCCCCCGGCACCTGTTGAAAAGATTCAGCAAAAGCTGAAAGAGAAAGAGCCTTTATATCAAGAGGGTCAGAACCCGAAGCAGTCTCGATTCAATCAACCGATTAGGAGAGACAATCCAAGAAGCTCGAGCGCTCCACCCCACTTCGATATTTTGACGCAGTTGGCTAATATACTGGCTAGAATAACTCTATATGAGCTATTACGTCTATTGAAAGACACAAGGGAGGCTTTACAAGAAGTCTTGGCAAATTCTGACGTTTTCCTGACTCAGATTAAACCATCTCATGAAGAACCAGAGCCTTCAGTCCAACATTGCAACCTCATGGCGCACCAGTTTTCCTGCATTTCGTTCACCAAAGAGGACATGTAGATAAAGAATTCGAAGCATGACTGGCCCCTGTATTTTACCGGACACATTGGCTCCAGCGCTGTCAACCGGATCCAAGTCGATCTGGGTTCTACTGTCAGCATCATGCCACTCCGATTGATGTATAGTCTTGGAATACCAGCTAGTAATCTAGTCTCCATGAGTACTACGATATACGGATTCAACACCAGATCGGAGATTTGAAGTCGGAAGTTACATGTTATGTGATTGACGCAAAGACTTCTTATAACTTACTGTTGGGTCGACCATGGATCCACGGTAATGTTATAGTCCCTTCTACCCTCCATCAATGTCTTAAATATGTGGACACCAATAACGAAGTCAAGACGATGGTCGTTGATAAGCAACCGTTTAAGGGGTTGGAAAATTATTTTACCGACTCCCTTCTCTACGGTGCCGAATCTGATACTAAACCATCGGCCCAAGGTACGGACAGTGAGGAAGAGGCTGATACCGAAGCTGGGTTTGATTATGATGGCGGTTTTGTACTTAATGACATTGTACCTATTGTAATCAATCTTGACGATGGAGAATCATCGGATAGTAGTTGTAATTAGCAACTTGCCGAAGAAGTAGCAATACATGATGATTTAGAGTACTCATTATGTCTTGATAACATTATGAAAGAGTTAAACGACAACCCTAATTTGCATGTACTGCTTCAATCGTCTTGCATGACGAAGAAGCATGTTCAGGATTCGTTCGGAACAACGCTCGTCATTCCTGCAAAAACAGGGGGTGAAAAAGAAGTCGTTTACGGTAAAGGGAAGGAATTTTCAATACCAAATCACTTCTTGGAAGAAGATGAGGATGATGATAAACCAGCCCCTCATTTATTCAAATATGACACAAAAGCACGTAATCTCATGGAGAAATATGGATATAACTTCGCACTCGGAGAGGGTCTCTGTTTTGGTTGAGGTCCACGAGTTCCACCTCGTATGACCTATGTACAGAAAAGGAAACCCGATAACTATTATAGTCACAGAAGAGGTTTAGACTATGTCTCCTCTTCCGAGAACGAGTGTTGTTGGCAGGTCATTGATAAAATTGCTAATAAGGGTAAAGACGGATATTCTTCCGGTTATTCAGCTTGGGACTCCGACGCTAGTCTTGGGGATATGTTTAAAAGGCTAATGTCGAATATGGCTACGGTCGACCCTACCACAATAGAGAAAGATGACCAAATGCCAACTTGGAAAGACCCTTGGGTTCATCATCTGAATATGTAGTACGATGATAGATTTGAACAAAGAGAACCCCCTATCACGGACCAAGTAATCCAGGTAAATATGGGTGACGAGGATAATCCGAAACCGATATTCATTAGTGACAGTCTCCCACCAAATGAGAATGTGACGCCCCTGGGTTCACACAAGGCTGCAGTCCAATATGAAACCAAGAATGTCAAACCTGCCATGCACCACACCGTGCAATAACATGTTTTACCATCACAATTAACATCTATCTAGTAGAGTCAACAACTGGTGTAGGTACAAAACAGGTAAAAGATAATACAAGATATACTGATGAAATGAAAATAGTCACATAAATATCTCATCATCCAACATACAGAAATACATAGTCAAGATCTGAGTAGATAAACTGGAATACTCAACAAGTCTCAAATACAAATATCTGACAAAAAGGAAATAAAACACACAGCCTTTACAACTTCTAGAACAAGACTCTCAAATGTCTAAACAAAAATCTACTGTGGAACTCCAAAAGAAAACTATATAACTAAACAGACGGCGGAGGCTAAAATGCATCCCCATCAACCTGCGACTCTCCGGGCTCCTGGCTTGTTACCTGAAAGGGGGAGGGACAACGAGCGTCAAAGCGCTAGCGAGAAACATCACAACCAACCCCAAGGGAACAGGTCTCGTTGTATAAGAAAATACAGATAGTATATAATAGATCTAAAATCATTGATCTTACTAAAGAGGGTTTTAGTATTTAAAAATTTATAACACGAGCATAGGTACGTCGAGCGAAATAATCCAAACAAGGAAACCCTCATGTATATACCTTGTATCTCAAATTGCAAATCTCTAAACACCAAACCCGAGGTTCTAGTACAGTAACAATAATAAAAGAAATACACAAATCTCAGAACATATGTGCAGTGCCATATCATAGCCTACATGAATATCATGTTAAAATCTACATAAGTGTCATGTCAACATCTACATAAATATCATGTCATGAACTTCTGTGAGGAAGTCATATGCAGGGTTAAGAACTATGTCCGAAACAGGAACTATTTATATCGTAGTTTCCAAACTCATGGAATAAGTGGCAAATGTCCAACACGAGGAATGAAATGAATTATAGTCCAACATGAGGACTTCTATGGATTATAGTCTAACATGAGGACTTCTATGGATTATAGTCCAACACGAGGACTGTGAAATGGTGAAAATATCGCTGAGATAGATTATAGTCCAACACGAGGACTGTGAAATGGTGAAAATATCGCTGAGATACATAGTGAAATCTACCTATATCAATTCAAAAATATCGCTGAGATACATAGTGAAATCTACCTATATCAATTCACAATCAAATCAGTGTATATATCCACGATTGGTACCCTCAGGTCATCTATCATGCCTGGGTACATAGTAAGACTAAATACTAATGTCAGATAATCCAGTCAAACTCTCAAACGTGAGTGAAATGCTCAAAATACACAAAACAGGAAAAATTACAACAGACAGTGCGGCGGTCGACCGCACCGGTCGACCGCATTCTGATACGAGCCTGGCGGTCGACCGCTAGGCCTCTCGGTTGACCGACAAAACGTCGCGGTCGACCGCTACGGTCGACCGCACAGAGGGCAGACGCTGCTCTGCCCTTACTGCGCGCCCTACGATCGACCGTGAGGCAGACAGAACCCAGATCTGGGTTTTCTGTCAGCTTCGAAACCTGTAAATCTTTCTCTCTTGAGTTAAGTAGCAATATAGCATATTTAAATTGTCATTTAACAGATAAATAAAGAAAGCTTACACATTTAGAAATCATTACCAAGATCCCAAACATAATTAAACATGATCTATGTATATTTAACAATAAAAACAAGATTTTTCTCCTTTTAAAACGTATTCAGATCTATACCTCCATAATAAAATTCATTGGTGAGCTTTTAAAATAAGGAAAACTTGAATCTCATATTATGAGCCATAATAATCTATTAGCTATTCAAAAATTCGATTTTTTGCTCAATAAAACCAAATAAAACTCAAGTTTTGACATGAAAACAAAAAGGGGGTGGAGTTGGGTGAGAAGTTACTCGCCTCTGGTGAGAAATGGATCCCTAGATCTGCAGGAGGTTGATCCCCTTCGCTGAAATCCAACAATCCCGCTGAAAATCCTCAAGAACTCCTCCTAAATCACTAAGCAAGGAGAATTAGGGTTTTAGGGAAGAGAGGGGGGCTAGGGTTTTGGTTTCAGATCTCAAAAGGGGCTCTATCGGATATATTAGCATATATACCAACTCACAAACCCGACCCGAAACCCGATAACCCAAACTGAGAAAACCTCTGATACGCTGTGCGGTCGACCGACGCGGTCGACCGCCACGGTCGACTGCGTCGGTCGACCGCGCAGGACCGCTGTGCGGTCGCCCGCGGGGGCCGCCCGCCACGGTCGACTGCGTCGGTCGACCGCGCAGCGGTAAAATGCCTGCTGCTAGGCATTTTACATGCTGGCCTTAACACTCGATTTCTCTCACTTATATAAACCTGTTGGGTTCCCAAACACTGATAAATATATACATCTTATATATATGATAATCACATTTTATTACAATTTTTATACCCTCATTATCTATTTTATATGAATAAATATACCACTAATAATTGCTTTTATCTGTTAATTGCAGGTTAATGATGAATAAATCTCAAACTCCAATATCTCAACAAAACCCCCTTGATTTAATGAAGAAATGAAGCCCATGAAGCCAAAGGAATTCTTTCAAATAATTCAAAGCCCAATGGAAAATCAAGAGAAAATGCCAAGCCCAAAAGTCCAAGCCAAAGCCCAAGACACAAGCCCAAAAGCAAAATACAAGAGTTCTGCGGACAGCAACAGGAGAAGAGCAGGCATCGATGCCTGCAGACTCAGGTTTCGTCAGGGAGGAGCAACATCCCGAATGGCTTGCCAATATTATCCCGGTCCTTAAGAAGAATTGGAAAATTAGGATTTGTATCGATTTTAGAGACCTTAACACCGCCTGCCCGAAAGATGATTTCCCTCTTCCCATCACAGATGTTATCGTTTACTATAAATAGGGGTAGAGAGTGAGGGGTTAGAGGTGTGAAAATTTTGTAACCTCCTTTTGGAGAGGAGGGCTACTCTTAATTGAGAAGGCCTTTCAAAAATTATAACTTTAGTTGCAATTAATAAAAATAATTTTTTCCTCTTTAAATTTGTTCTTTCTCCTCTTGTTGAATGATGAGGATGGAGATGAAGAGCAATTTGAAGGTTTGCATTTCTTTTCAACCCTAGAGTTAGAGTTGATTGAAAAGTGATTGCCTTGATTTGTTAGGATTTTTCTTTATCTTTTCATAAAAAAAAAAAACTAATTTTCTTTCTTTCTTTCCTTTAAAAAAACTAATTTTCTTTCTTTTTTTAAAAAAAAAATTTGTTTTGGTGTATGCAATTTTGGGTTCGGGATAATTTTCATCGCTTAATCCGTGTTGAACCAATCCAAGAAATGGCAAATCAACCAGTTCTTCAGGATATGTGTTACCCCACCAGAAATGCAATTCCATCTTGCATAAGACTCCCCGAAGTAAATGGAGCAAATTTCGAGCTTAGACCGCATTTCATTAACATGCTTCCCAAATTCCTAGGTAATGAAACAGAAGATGCATATATATTTATCTCGGAATTTGAGGAAGTATGTATTATGATAAAAATGAGAGAATTAACCGAAGATGCGATTAAGCTTAGATTTATTCCATTTGCTCTAAAGGACAAAGCTAAAAAATGGCTGTACAGCTTACCGATAAATTCCATCTCAACTTGGGAGGAATTTGTCACCGTTTTTCTCAAGAAATTTTTCCCTATTCACAAAACGGTAAAGCTTAGGAACAGCATTCAGAATTTCAAAATTGTCCCGGGAGAGCCATTCTGGAAATACTTTGACCGATTTAAAGATCTTTTAATCCAATGTCCTCATCATGGTCTAGAAAAATGGCGATTGTGCCAAGTCATATATGAAGGATTGGACTATTCTTCAAAAACATCTTTAGAATCGATGTGTCAGGGAGATTTTATGAGAAAAAACGCCGATGAAGCTTGGGAATTCCTAGAGAGTCTATCCGAGAAAACAATGCAGTGGGAAAACTGTGATGACAGGGTTTCATCTGTTTCCCAATCTAAGTCTAGTGGTTTTTCCCTGGAGTCAAACATTGCGTCTGAAGCGAAGATGGCGACGATTATGCGGAGGTTAGAAGCCTTAGAAGTTAAGGAACGAGCTCCGGCTCAAATCAATCATATTTCTGCCCCGGGATGTCATAACTGTCAGTCTCCTACCCACGTTTCAGAGGAATGTCCTCTTCTAGGAAACAACCATGCTTTAGAACAGATGAACGCTGCATTCCAGCGCCCTAGAAATGATCCATTTTCTCCAACCTACAATCCAGGTTGGAGAAATCATCCCAATTTTGCTTGGAACCAAGGAAATTCTCATGGAAACCAAAACTTTATTCCCGCGTCAAACCAACAATTCCCTAGGGGAAACACTGTCCCATTCAACGCACCGAACAATTTTTCTAACCCACCTTTTCCAAACCAACATCCTCATCCTCACCAGCCTACAAATCCTTCAAATTCTGATCATGACAAACGTTTGAGTGTCTTAGAAAAGGGTTTAGAAGCTATGATCAAAGCTTCTACACAAACTACCAACATGTTGACCCAATCATCCACCACTCTAAATTCATTCATGCAAACCACCGGCCAAGTGCTCAACTCGAACACACAAGCCATAGCCCGGTTAGAAACCCAACTTGGGCAACTAGCCGCTGCCGTGAGTGAGAGAGAAAAAGGAAAATTTCCAAGTCAACCTGTTGCAAACCCTAAAGACACTGGATCCAGTTCCAACAACCCAGCTCAACTGAATGCAATTCACACTCTGAGATCAGGAAAACAAATAGACAATCAGGTTAGAATGCCACCGGATCAAACCCCTTCTCCCATTCAAAACACTCCTTCCGATGACCAAAATGCTGAACTTGAGATTGAGCCTGATCTAGATAGGTATAGGCCCGTTGCCCCCTTTCCAGATAGACTCAAACCTAGGAAAAACTCCCCGCAGGTTGAGAAAATCCTAGAAACGTTTAAACAGGTCAAGATCAACATCTCTCTCCTAGATGCAATCGAACAAATCCCTTCTTATGCAAAGTTCTTGAAGGACTTATGCACTAAGAAAAGAACCACCAATGTCCCCAAGAAAGTCTTCTTAGCTGCCAACCTCAGTGAAATTTTTTCGAAACCCATGCCATTGAAATACAAGGACCCTGGTTGTCCCACAATTCCATGCGTCATAGGTAACACTCACATTGATAAGGCACTTCTAGACTTGGGAGCCAGTGTCAACCTCCTTCCGTATTCGGTCTATCAACAGCTAGGTGTAGGAGAACTTAAACCGACAAGATGCACTCTACAGTTAGCTGATAGATCTGTAAAAATTCCCAAAGGAGAGGTAGAGGATGTTCTGATCAAAGTTGGAGAGTTCATTTTCCCTGTTGATTTTATTGTCTTGGAAACGCAGCCCGTTTCCAATCGCAAAAGTCAAATCCCCGTCATTCTAGGAAGATCGTTCTTAGCCACCTCAAATGCTTTGATAAACTGTAGAACCGGTCAGATGAAACTATCTTTTGGGAATATGACTGTTGACCTCAATATCTTCAACTTAGGGAGACAGCCTAGTGATCCATCTGATGAACCCATGGAAGTGAATTTCATTCAAGGAATATCCAGTGAACAACAAGAGGGAGAGTGTGAGTCTGATTCAAATGCATCTGATTTAATGATTGAGGAGCTTTCTGATGACGAACTTGAGATAGAACCGCTGGTCAATCATGTTTTTGCTGTTGGCTGGCAACGAGAACCTTTAGAGATAGAACCCCGAGTCCAGCTTCGCCCATCTGTGGAGGAACCCCCTAAGTTAGAGCTCAAACCTCTACCCGAAAATCTAGAGTATGCCTACTTAGGGGAGAACGAGTCTTTACCAGTTATCATTTCTTCTGAGTTGACTACCGGTCAAAAGGAAGCTCTCTTAGCTGTTTTAAGAGAGAATAGGGAAGCCATTGGATGGACCATGGCTGATATCAAAGGGATTAGTCCAACCATTGTTCAATACCGAATCCATTTGATAGATGATGCCAAACCTACTAGAGATGCTCAACGTAGGTTAAACCCAGTGATGAAAGAAGCCGTTAGGAAAGATATTCTGAAATGTCTCGATCATGGGATCATTTATCCCATTTCTGATAGTTTATGGGTGAGTCCAGTCCAAGTTTTTCCAAAGAAATCTGGGATCACCGTGATCCAAAATGAGGCTAATGAGCTGATTCCCACTCGGATCCAAACTGGATGGCGAGTCTGTATTGATTACCGAAAGCTCAACTTAGCCACTCGTAAAGATCACTTCCCTCTTCCTTTCATTGACCAAATGTTAGAGCGTTTAGCTGGACACGAGTTCTACTGTTTCCTGGATGGATATTCAGGTTACAATCAAATCCCTATCGCTCCCGAAGATCAGGAGAAAACCACCTTCACTTGCCCGTATGGAACATTCGCATACCGACGCATGCCTTTTGGCCTGTGCAATGCACCGGCCACATTCCAACGTTGCATGATCAGCATTTTTTCCGACATGGTAGAGCAATTTCTCGAAATTTTCATGGATGATTTTTCCATTTTTGGTGACACATTTTCTCAATGTTTGCATCATCTTAAACTGGACCTAGAACGGTGTAGGGAGAAAAATCTGACTCTCAATTGGGAGAAATGTCATTTCATGGTCAAACAAGGCATTGTCTTAGGACATGTAGTTTCCAATAGGGGAATCGAAGTGGACAAAGCTAAGGTAGATCTCATTTCCAATCTCCCTCCTCCCAAAACTGTCAAAGATGTCAGATCGTTTCTTGGTCATGCTGGTTTTTACCGACGTTTCATCAAGGATTTCAGCAAAATTGCTAGACCCTTGACCAATCTTTTAGCCAAGGATACATCATTTGTCTTCTCCCCCGACTGCCTCAAAGCTTTCGAATATCTGAAAAAGGAGCTAACCACAGCTCCTATCATTCATGCACCGGACTGGACCTTACCATTCGAACTGATGTGTGATGCATCTGATTCTGCAATCGGTGCTGTTTTAGGACAACGGTTTGATGGAAAACCGCATGTGATCTACTACGCCAGTAGGACTCTGAATGATGCCCAGCAAAACTACTCTGTCACAGAGAAAGAGTTTTTAGCTGTAGTCTTTGCCTTAGAAAAATTCAGGTCCTACCTCATCGGTTCCTTAACCAAAGTTTTCACTGATCATGCCGCACTAAAGTATCTTTTGACCAAAAAGGATGCTAAAGCACGGCTCATTAGATGGATTCTCCTTCTTCAAGAGTTTGACATTCAAATTCTTGACAGAAGGGGAACAGAGAACCCCGTAGCAGATCACCTCTCTCGACTCCCAAATGCACCAACATCAACCGTTCCAATCAATGAACATTTTCCAGATGAACAACTCCTAGAAATCCAATCTGTTCCCTGGTTCGCCGACATTGTGAACTACATAGTCATGAACCAGATCCCTTCTCATTGGTCCAAACATGATAGATCCCGTTTTCTCTCCCAAGTAAAATACTTTTACTGGGATGATCCATATCTGTTCAAATACTGTCCTGATCAGATCTTTAGGAGGTGTGTTCCCACTGAAGAAACTAGGAGTGTTCTATCCTTCTATCATGAGTAAGCCTGTGGGGGCCACTTTGGTCCCAGAAAAACAGCTGAAAAAGTTCTCCAATCTGGGCTGTATTGGCCCACTCTCTTTAAGGATTCATTCGAGTTTTGCAAAACCTGTAACCGCTGTCAGCTTTTAGGTAAGGTCACTAGAAGAAATATGATGCCCTTACAACCCATCTTATTCGTTGAACTTTTTGATCTGTAGGGTATTGATTTCATGGGACCATTTCCAAATTCCTTTGGAAATGTCTACATTCTAGTAGCCGTTGAATACATGTCAAAATGGGTTGAGGCGGTAGCTTGCAAAACCAATGATAACAAGGTCGTTGTTAAGTTTTTAAAAGAGAACATCTTTTCCCGGTTTGGAGTACCTCGAGCGATCATCAGTGATAATGGTACACATTTCTGTAACCGTTCTTTTGAGGCTTTGATGAGGAAATATTCAATCACACACAAATTGTCAACTCCTTATCACCCCCAAACCAGTGGACAAGTAGAGGTCACAAACAGGCAGATCAAACAAATCTTAGAAAAAATAGTTAACCATAACAGAAAAGATTGGTCTGTAAAATTATGTGATACTCTGTGGGCATATAGAACAACTTTCAAGGCCAATTTGGGGATGTCACCATACAAACTGGTATTCAAGAAAGCTTGTCACCTACCAGTAGAGTTGGAACATCGAGCAAGGTGGGCAATAAAACAGTTAAATTTTAACTCAAACTCAGCAGGTAAGAACAGATTGCTCCAAATAAATGAGTTGGAAGAAATTCGGAATGATGCATACATAAACTCAAAAATTTACAAAGAAAAAACAAAAAATTTTCATGACAAATCAATTTTGCGAAAAAATTTCTCTCCAGGACAAAAAGTTTTATTGTACAATTCAAAATTGCATCTTTTTCCGGGAAAATTAAGATCAAGATGGACTGGTCCATTTTTTGTTAAACAAGTTTTTCCACATGGAGCTGTCGAGATAGAAAATCCTAAAAATGGTAATATTTTTAAAATAAATGGTCAACGTCTGAAACCGTTTTTAGAATTTTCTACGCTCGGAGAGGAAGTGATGTTGGTTCTTCATGAACCTCATTATCGATAAAAAAAACTAATTTTTCTTTTGTCTCTTAAAAAAAAGTTTCGAATAATTAACATAGATAAAAAAAACATATATATATATACATATTTCCTCATTCTGCTTTTCACATAAATATATATATATATATATATA